>NW_027000825.1:0-216227 GCF_036934945.1 Oncorhynchus masou masou
ACATCATTTGAGTCTGTGGATGTATGTCAAGGCCAACCTTCAAACTCAGTGCCTCTTCGCTTGACATCATGGGAAAATCAAAAGAAATCAGCCAAGACCTCAGAAAAAAAATTGGTTCATCCTTGGGAGCAATTTCCAAACAGCTGAAGGTACCACGTTCATCTGTACAAACAATAGTACGCAAGTATAAACACCATGGGACCACGCAGCCGTCATACCACTCAGGAAGGAGACGCGTTCTGTCTCCTAGAGATGAACGTACTTGGGTGCGAAAAGTGCAAATCAATCCCAGAACAACAGCAAAGGACCATGTGAAGATGCTGGAGGAAACAGGTACAAAAGTATCTATATCCACAGTAAAACGAGTCCTATGTCGACATAACCTGAAAGGCCGCTCAGCAGGGAAGAAGCCACTGCTCCCGGAAGCCGCCATAAAAAACCCAGACTACGGTTTGCAACTGCACATGGGGACAAAGATCGTACTTTTTGGAGAAATGTCCTCTGGTCTGATGAAACAAAAATAGAACTGTTTGGGCATAATGACCATCATTATGTCTGGAGGAAAAAGGGTGAGGCTTGCAAGCCAAAGAACACCATACCAACCGTGAAGCACGGGGGTAGCAGAATCATGTTGTGGGGGTGTTTTGATGCCAAAATTCTCCCAACCTATTGTGGGAAGCTTATGGAAGGCTACCCAAAACATTTGACCCAAGTTAAACAATTTAAAGGCAATGCTACCAAATACTATTTGAGTGCATGTAAACTTCTGACCCACTGGGAATGTGAAGAAATAAATAAAAGCTGAAATAAATTATTCTTTCTTCTTCTATTATTCTGACATTTCACATTCTTAAAATAAAGTGGTGATCCTAACTGACCTAAAACAGGGAATTTTTACTCGGATTAAATGTCCGGAATTGTGAAAAACTGAGTTTAAATGTACCTGGCTAAGGTGTATGTAAACTCTGAATTCAACTGTATATGGGCATATCTATCCTCTAAAAAATATGTTGAAATTGCTATAAACATCAAATACTGTTTAAGGACAATCATAAATAAAAGGCAGTATTGAAGAATGGTTACGGACATACCTCATGACTGGCTTGGGCAATGGTTTTGGGCAGTAGCTTCCACTGCCCAGACTGCCCATCTCCTTAGTCAGGTAAATCTCCTTTAACTTAAGTTGTTGTGATTCCTGCTCTTCTTCCTCTTCCTGATCCATACAGTTGGAGGAAGGGTAGGGAGTCGGGATGCGAAAGCTATTGTAAGACTTTCGACTGCCTGGCCTCTTAGGTACACCAGCCTCAGTAAATCTCACGCGGGATTTGGTGTTAGACTTATCGTCTAACAAACTGGTGAGTGACGCTGTGAGAGATCTCTGTGACAATGGAGAGGAGGCAGCATCTTGGATGCCCAGTAGTTCGTAAAGACCTGGGATGATGATCTGCATCAGCTTGTCCGATAAAAACTGGACAATCCTCAGACACAAGCCGGCAAGCTGTTGTTTTGTCAGCTGTATTCCAGAAACAGAAGAAGTGTTTTAAAATGTTGCATAGTGCGTCTTTCAAAAGCTTATGAACAAGGTTAAACATTCAGTGATCATTGTATTCTAAATAAGCTTTCAGATCTTACCGGGTCAGAAATGCCATTACGAATCCTACTCCATTGCCTGAAAATTATTCATATGAATTATTCATATTAATAGTATTAATATTGTCAGAAATGTCGGACAGTAGAGTCATCAGATTAGACAGTATTTTACACACGCTTTGTAGCAATTGTTTTGACAACATTGTGGTGTGATGTAACTTTTTCCGCAATGGAAATGTAGTTGATGAATCTGCTTTCATATAATCCTTTACAGGTTTGATAGTAGTACTGTACCAAAGAAAATAGAACATACTCCTCAGTTAGGTTCTGCAGGAAGTTGATAATCAGTGAAAAAGACTCAAGATTTGTCGCACTGTTGAGGCTCTCTTCTTCTGTGGTTTCCACAGTGCTGCTTTGCTTCTGGTAGAAATAAACATTATGAATCTCAAATAATGGCACCAACAGAGTCAAACATAATATTTACAACAAATATCATACTGAAAGAACTTATGAACCGTTAGAGTGGAGGAGCATTGGCAAAGTTGGACAAATTTAAACAACTGAAACACAACAGAGATGGTTGTGGTACGTCAACATTGCCAATGATAGCATCACTATAACATTTTATTGGATTAATGTTGTAATATGAAATGACAAGGTCAACTTACCATCTCATTGACAGCTTCAGAGGTCAGGTGGTCATCCACCACACAGACAGGCAGGTCTAGAGACTGGGACAAGGCTCTATGGTCATAACCAGGAGAGAATGGAAACAACATCAGAGCAGTCCCAATGGCAGAATCTAACCACTGTCTTCATGTCAAAGACTCACTTAGTAGTTAATACATGGCCACAAATAATGAGGGGTTCAAATAGATCGGCTGGGGACTTGACCCTACAAATGACTCCAAGAATGACGCCTGACCTGCCCCATAAACAAGTTCTCTCTTATTAGTCTCTCTCTCTTAATCTCCACACAAATATCTAACTGGACAGAGTGTGAGTGGCCTTACCTGACTGTCTCAGTGTCAGAAACATCATAGTCTTGTTGTTCTATGTCCTCCAGGGACATCTCAGCTCCAGCAGACGGGGCAAAGCCCGGGATGATCTCTCAAACTGAAAATAATGACTGTTTATGTGAACTGAACCATTTACAGTGGCTTGCGAAAGTATTCACCCCCTTGGCATTTTCCTTATTTTGTTGCCTTATAACCTGAAATTAAAATAGATTTTTGGGGGGTTTGTATAATTTGATTTACACAACATGCCTACCACTTTGAAGATGCAAAATATTTTTTATTGTGAAACAAACATGAAATAAGACAAAAAAAACAGAAATCTTGAGCGTGAATAACTATTCACCTCCCAAAGTCAATACTTTGTAGAGCCACATTTTGCAGCAATTACAGCTACAAGTCTCTTGGGGTACGTCTCTATAAGCTTGGCACATCTAGCCACTGGGACTTGCCCATTCTTCAAGACAAAACTGCTCCAGCTCCTTCTAGTTGGATGGGTTCCGCTGTTCTCATGTCTGAGTCCTTTAGGTGCCTTTTACTGAGGAGTGGCTTCCGTCTGGCCACTCTATCATAAAGGTCTGATTGGTGGAGTGCTGCAGAGATGGTTGTCCTTCTGGAAGGTTCTCCCATCTCCACAGAGGAACTGGAGCTCTGTCAGAGTGACTATCAGGTTCATGGTCACCTTCCTGACCAATGCCCTTCTCCCCTGAATGCTCAGTTTGGCCCGGGCGGCCAGCTGTAGGAAAAGTCTTGGTGGTTCCAAACTTCTTCCATTTAAGAATGATGGAGGCCAATGTGATCTTGGGGACCTTCAATGCTGCAGGCAGTTTTTGGTATCCTTCCCCAGATCTGTGCCTCGACACAATCCTGTCTCTGAGCTCTACGGACATTTCCTTCGACCTCATGGCTTGGTCTTTGCTCTGACATGCACTGTCAACTGTGGGACCTTAGGTATGTGCCTTTCCAAATCATGTCCAATCAATTGAATTTACCACAGGTGGACTCCAATCATGTTGTAGAAACATCTCAAGGATGATCAAGGGAAACAGGATGCACCGGAGCTCAATTTCGAGTCTCATAGCAAAGGGTTTGAATACTTATGTAAATAAGGTATTTCTGTTTTTTTCCATATGACATTGCAAAAATGTCTAAAAAACTGTTTTTGCTTTGTCATTATAGGATATTGTGTGTCGATTGATGAGGAAAATGTTGTCTGTAATCCATTTTAGAATAAGGCTGTAGCGTAAAAAATGAAATGTGTAAAAAGTCAAGGGGTCTGAATACTTTCCAAATGCACTGAAGCAGACTATAAGATATATCTTATTACAGTTTAGGCCTACCTTGTTATTTTCTTCCATCTGGCAATATCATATTAATGGATTAAATCTATTTAGTTGGTAGTATTTCTATTAATTGTTTGAAAATACAAGTATTATCTACTTTCTGAAGGACAGCCAAGTTGATAGGCAACATAGAACCTACAGACAATTATGACATCATTGGAACACATGCACGTGTCACAAACACCTTTAGCCCAAAAAAGCAGTGTAGCAGTGCTGCCCAAGCTGGGGGCGATACACTTTTATTAGGCTTTTATTCAGATTCACAAACAATGCTCTACTTGAAGTCAATGAGTAAACATGTAGCAACATGGCTGAGCTTTAACGTGTAAGTAGAAGTTGACACTAACCATATGTATAATCCTAAAATGCTTGCCCTAAATACCAGTCTAGAACCCAGGTATGTCTCCTGCTATTTATAGTATCTTTCAAGTACATCTTATTACAGTTTAGGCCTATCTTATTATTTTCTTCCATCAAGCAATATCATTTTAAGGGCAAATACACACACATGTGTTGTAGGCCAATGAGCTCCATAGTTTTAATCAGAGTTTATAATAAGGAAGGGGAATTCTGTAACAGTTTATGACATCAAAGGTATGGCAGCTATGGAGAATCATTTTCAAAACAATGTCCAAAGCGGGAAATCATTGGATGTGATTCATTCGATTATATGCAATTTCATCTGTGAGGACTGACATGGAAGCAACCATTACACAACCCTGAACTCAATAACCCCACCCCAGTTTCAGAAGAGATATCAAACCATATCTTGTCATTCTGTATTACATCCATCACAAATGGACAGTGATGGATGGCTATATGGAGCATCCTTGTCCATCATGTTCAGTGTGTTAGTGCCTTCACCACAGCGAGGCAGCAGAGTACCAGTTGAGGTAGGTGCAGGCAGAGCGTAGTAATTAAAGGCAGTGTCCAATGTATAAGAGGTAGCCTATCCATCCCCATATCAACACCTGCAGCATCTCATGACACGCGCTCACACTCCCCCATTTACCACAACTTCCAAACTAACTGGACCTAAAACAACGTGTAAGCTAAAGAGGATAAACCACAAATAAATTCATGTTTCCTAAAACAATGTGTAACTTCGTGGCCATTCCAAGTCAGGATCACACCTATTACCAAATAGCTAGAGGATAAACCACAAATAAATTCATGTTTTGTAGGGGGGAGTTGACGATTATGTGGTGGTTGTTTCACTATCGATGATGAAATTGCATTAAATCAAAAGAGTCAGACCCAATGATTTACTGTTCGTAAGGACAGAGTGCCACTAGTAATATTGAACATTAAGTCGAAATGTAGCTAGGGGAGTTCAAGATCACATTTTCTTTCTATGTTTTAGCCCATCTGTCAAGTGTTGGTTGTCCAGTAAAAAACTCAAACTTCGAATTAAGATTATCAATCAGATTCTGTGATCAATGTGAATCTGTGAACAGTCTTGTGAATCTTTACTAGAGTCCCCATTAGCTAACGCCATAACGTTAGCTAATCTTCATGTGGTCCAACATCAATTGATAAGACATTACAAACAATTACAAATTAAGACTTTACAAACATTTAACAAGTAGACAATACAGACAATTAAAATACCTGATGCAATAGCTGTAAACTATAGAGCTCGTGGCCAAGGTGAGTTAAGCGGCTGGAGTGGTTTCCTGTATGCCCATGCTGCACATAGCCCACCCCAATGCACTAGTTAGCCTAGTAAACAAGCCTAAACACCGCGGGTAAATTGCCACTATTCACTGTTACAGGGGTCAGAGATCACAGCCAGAAGCCTACCAACGGGCTACAACTGTTCAGTATTGTTGTCTAATTTATGGACATCGTCTATGTGACTTTTTTTAAACTATCAAGTAGGCCCAACACAGCTTCAGAAGATGTAGGTACATTTGACCAATATTCATGTATCCATTTTTCAGTTAGCATGGTCATGTTACCTTTCACGTGAGAAATATTAACCAAAGCATCCTTTTCCCTTGCTTATCTCCTTCAAAATACTGCAAGCTACAGAGCTATATAAATAATGACTGTATTGGCATGATTCCATACCTTATTATTGACTTCAATTGGAGGTGCAATTCACTCCTTTTGACGAGTAGGTTTGGTCCTCATTTCCAGAGCAAATGTGCAACAGTTCTACACACACATATTTAACTGTCTGTTTTCATTACATCATCAACTACCTTTGTTACATCACAAAGCCAGCTGGCTAAATCTGGCACATTTACAGAAATACAGTAGATTGTCCCTGTCAAATACATTTGATAAAAGATAAATGTCCAAAACAAATAGTGGTGGAAAAAGTCCTCAATCAGTCAGTTGCAAACAGTATGACTCAAGTAAATGTGAAAATTGCCCAGTAAAATACTACTTGGGAAGTATTTGGTTTGAAATATTCTCAAGTATCAAAAGTTAAAATAATAAAAAAAATTAAGCAAAGCAGACAACACAATTGTATTGCTTTTTTGAATGTAAGAATAGCCAGGGGCACACTCCAACACTTAGACATAATTTATAAAATATGCATTTGTGTTTATTGAGTCTGCCAGATCAGAGGTAGGGGATGTTCTCTTGATAAGTGTGTGAATTGGACCATTTTCCTGTCATACAAAGCATTTAAAATGTACTTTTGGGTATCAGGGAAAGTGGATGGAGTCAAAAGTACATTTTTGTCCTTTATGAATGTACTGAAGTTGCCAAAAATATAAATAGTTAAAGTACAGATACCCCCAAAACGATTTAAATCATTTTTACTTAAGTACTTTGCACCACTGAAAACAAACCTTTTCTAATGTCTCTATATCACTGGCTTGCAGGGTTTTCACCATTGACCCTTCATGTAATGGTATCGAAGTTCAAGATCCATCTTGGCTTAATGTAGGTAACAAGTATTGAAGGTGTATAACTTCAACTTTTGTTAGACAACGTTCACGTTCGTAATGATAGTTTATTACACTTGTCTGAGCAGTCAAACTGGTATGAAAAATATCCCATTCATAATAGAAAAGACAATGTTCAGAATACCTGGAGTGACAATTGATGGAAAGGGTTTACAGCATTACAAAAGTTTGATTAAAAACAGAATATTTATTCACTCACAATTTATTCTTGGTGCACTCTTTCAACTTGAAAATTAAGTTATGTTCAAGGATAGTTCGATTTTCGTGGCTAAAAAATAGAGTACAAACTCAGTCTGTACATCACTTTAATATACAAATGCTACAGTCTACCAACATGGGGTGGCAGGGTAGCCTAGTGGCTCGAGTGTTGGACTAGTAACTGGAAGGTTGCAAGTTCAAATCCCTGAGCTGACAAGGTACAAATTTGTCATTATGCCCCTGAACAGGCAGTTAACCCACTGTTCCTAGGCCGTCATTGAGAATAAGATTTTGTTCTTAACTGACTTGCCTAGTGAAATAAAGATAAAATAAATGCTGATGACAGACATTTATGCAAAAAAACAGGGGTAAATCAATTTAGATACAGTCACACGCTCCAATCTGAATGGCAGCAGGGAGAATATGAATATAATTCTCAATCCGCTCCACTACAGCCCTGTTGATGTGAATGGGGAGTGTTCTGCCCTCCTTTTCCTGTCGTCCACGATCATCTCCTTTGTTTTGCTCATGTTGAGGGAGAGGTTGTTGTTCTGGCACCACACTGCCAGGTCTCTGAACTCCTCCCTATAGGCTGTCTCATCATTGTCGGTGATCAGGCCCACCCCTGTTGTGTCGTCAGCAAACTGAATGATGGTGTTGGAGTCATGCTGGCCATGCAGGAGGGGACTATGCACGCACCCCTGAGGGTGTATAATATATAAACAAACATAATGTTCATAAGTATGATCCCCAATCAGAGACAACGATAGACAGCTGCCTCTAATTGGGAACCATATAGTGATGTATTCAGCTGTATACACCACACTCTATAGTGCTTTAAGGTTGGATGCAGTCCAGTTGATGCAACCAGTCAGGATGCTCTCGATGGTGCAGCTGCATAACTTTTTGAGGATCTGGGGACCCATGCCAAATATTTTCAGTCTCTTGAGGGGAAAAGGCGTTGTCGTGCCCTCTTCATGAGTGTCTTGGTGCGTTTGGACCATGATAGTTTGTTGGTGATGTGGACACCAAGGAACTAAATTCTCAATTCGCTCCAATACAGCCCTGTTGATGTGAATGAGGGAGTGTTCTGCGCTCCTTTTCATGTAGTCCACGATCATCTCCTTTGTTTTGCTCATGTTGAGGGAGAGGTTGTTGTTCTGGCACCACACTGCCAGGTCTCTGACCTCCTCCCTATAGGCTGTCTCATTATTGTCGGTGATCAGGCCAACCCCTGTTGTGTCGTCAGCAAACTTAAAGATGGTGTTGGAGTCGTGCTGGCCATGCAGGAGGGGACTATGCACGCACCCCTGAGGGGCCCCCATGTTGAGGATCAGTGTGGCAGATGTGGTGTTACCTACCCTTACCACCTCGGGGTGGCCCTTCAGGAAGTCCAGGATCCAGTTGCAGAGGGAGGTGTTCAGTTCCAGTGTCCTTAGCTTAGTGATGAGCTTTGTGGGCACTGTGGTGTTGAATGCTGAGCTGTAGTCAATGAACAGCATTCTCACATAGGTGTTCCTTTTGACCAGGTGGAAAAGGGCAGTATAGATCACGATTGATATTGCATCATCTGTGAAGCTGTTGGAGCGGTATGCAAATTGAATTGGATATATAGGGTTTCTGGGATGATGGTGTTGATGTGAGCCTTGACCAGCCTTTCAAAGGCTATGGGGTAATAGTCATTTAGGCAGGTTACCTTCACTTTCTTGGGCACAGGGACTGTGGTGGTCTGTTTGAAACATGTAGGTATTACAGAGGTTGAAAATGTCAGTGAAGACACTTGCCAGTTGGTCCGCGCATGCTCGGAGCACACGTCCTGGTAATCCATCTGACCCCTTGTGAATGTTGACTTTTTTAAAGGTTTTGCTCTCATTGGCTACAGAGAGCGTTATCACAGTCGTACCGAACAGCTGATGTTCTCATGCATGTCTCAGTGTTGCTGGCCTTGAAGCGAGCATAAAAGGCACTTAGCCCGTCTGGCAGACTTGTGTCTCTGGGCAGCTTGTGGCTGGGTTTCCCTTTGTTGTCCGTAATAGTTTGCAAGCCTTGCCACATCCAACGAGCATCAGAACCGGTGTAGTAGGATTCAATCTTAGTCCTGTATTTACGCTTTGTGTTACACTCGTCGTCGGAATGAGGAGACCAAGGTGCATCGTGGTAAGTGTACATCTTACTTTATTAGATGAACACCAAAAAAAATATATGTGCAAAACTGATAGAGACATACCCCAAGCGACTTACAGCTGTAATCGCAGCAAAAGGTGGCGCTTCAAAGTATTATCTTAAGGGGGCTGAATAATTTTGCACGCCCAATTTTTCAGTTTTTGATTTGTTAAAAAAGTTTGAAATATCCAATAAATGTCGTTCCACTTTATGATTGTGTCCCACTTGTTGTTGATTCTTCACAAAAAAATACAGTTTTATATCTTTATGTTTGAAGCCTGAAATGTGGCAAAAGGTCGCAAAGTTCAAGGGGGCCGAATACTTTCGCAAGGCGCTGTATATAAACAAACATAATGTTCATAAGTATGATCCCCAATCAGAGACAACGATAGACAGCTGCCTCTGATTGGAAACCATACCATTCCAAACAAAGAAATAGATCACCTAGATTGCCCACCCGAGTCACACCCTGACCTAACCAACCACTTTGCCTGTTTGATGGTTAGTCTGAGGGCATAGCAGGATTTCATATAAGTGTCTGGATTAGTGTCCCGCTCCTTGAAAGAAGCAGCTCTAGCCTTTAGCGCGGTGTGGATGATGCCTGTAATCCATGGCTTCTGTCGGGGATATGTACATACGGTCACTGTGGGCACGACGTTGTCGATCCACTTATTGATGTAGCCTGTGACTGAGGTGGTATACTCCTCAATGCATGTGGATGAATCGCAGAACATATTACAGTCTGTGCTCGCAAAACAGTCAACATATGACAACAAATGAATGCAATCTCATTTAATGAGGAAAATTATCTTGGGTTGGAGAAGCTTCTAGTGATGGCTCTATACATTCTGGTGAAAAGGGAGGGTTTGTGACTCTTCTCTTCAGGTGGGAAGGAATATGCGATGTCAAAGGAGCCATGAGAATTTGTCCTCGACTCTGCAAAGAAAGACCATCCAGTATGTCATGGGTAACAATTCAGAGCAGAGTGCAATGTCTTTCCAAATGAATTAGTTGAACGCTAAAGTAATAATATCTTAGTCTTGAATGAGCAGCAGCAGGGCTTACCTGTAAAGTACACAGTAGGGGAAGTGTTCTGAGGCTGGTACTCCATAGACTTTTGAGGACAGTGGTCCTTTCTAACTTTCTTGGAACCCTGTTTGGTGGGAAAAGGCACATTAAAACAAACTGTTATATATCTTAAAGTACAGTATATCAAGTGCAAAAGGGCAATACAATGCTAAAATACTGAATTATATAAACAAATAAATTCTCATACATTCAAAAGCAGTGTTATTCATGAAAAATCTGTACTTGTACTATACCTTTGTGTTAAAGCATATCTTGCTGAACATGGTTTTCTTGCTTTTCTTGGACTTGAAGATGGGGATCTGCTCTCCAGTACTGCTGGTGCTATCCCTTACTAAATCCAACATCCCTTCTACAATGTCACTGGTGGCCATGCTGGTACCGGACTCAAAAGAACATTTGGCATTGGCTTTGGTGATCATTTGATGACTTGAGCCAACTGACAAGGCATCCATCATTTTGTTGACCATGACCTTCGTGAGCTGATTCATTGTGTCACTATCCTCTGGCTTGCTCTGATTGAGCTGGATAGGAAAGACCATGCAAGTAGAGGTGCTTGGTTCATTCTGGACTGAAACATCAATGTTGATATTTTCATACTCATCTAACCACTGTTTTAGGAAGCCCTTCACTGTCTCTTCAGCAAATATCTGGAGAAGCTGAGAGGAGAGCTTCCTGGATATGGCACATTGTTCCTTTCCCCATTTCAGCCTTGAAAGAATGGAGTCTGAAGCACTTCTGGCTGCTTCCAATGTTAAGACCTGTGGAGTGCTGTGGCTGTCCTGAAGGGCTATCACTTTATCCACAAATTCATGGCTGAAAATGTGGATGGTCCCAGTGGAAATTATTTTTCTCAATTTCCTAACAGCAGATCGGAGGTTGTCAGGATGAGAAGCAACTTTTCCATCTTCCTGTGTGTTCTCAACACTTTCCACCATTTCGTCCACTACCACCCCGGCAGCTTGCCTGACTTTGTCCACAAAGGATGGGGAAGTAAGTTCTCTGTGTGAAACAAGTCCTGAATGATCATGTTTCTTACAATGGGAAAGTCACTCTGAGCAGGTAATTCAGTGGGGATGGGAGTACCGGGCAAGGTGAAGTCCCATTCTGACTGCTTTGATTTTGAAGTAGGTGTTAGAGGGATGGAGGAGCGTGAAGAAGAGGTATTTCTTGTGTTTTGGCTGTCAGCACTCCTACAACGGATCGTGCCAATATCCTCCAGCATGGATCCTGAGAGCTTAGTGGTTTTAGGTAGTAATTTGTGCGGAATGTCCACACAGGCATCGTTTCCACCAGGTGTAACACTGCTCTGGTTGACCTCAAGATGGCCGAGACTTGCTCTTTGTGAAGCAGGACTGCTTTGATATGTAAATATTTGGATTGAACCAAGTGTTGTGTCTGACATTTGAAGATCTTTTCTGAGAAACTCCGTAATCTTACTTTGCAGACTGTAGTAGATGTTACGAGCAACAGACCAGATTCTTTTCTCAGAAACCTGTCCAGTGGTGAGCAGGGAGGTTCCAGATACCATGTCAGATGATTGGGTGGTCTGGGTGAGCTCCTGCAGATCTTTCACTATGGTTTGTATAATATCAGAAGATGTGGTGGATGTAGATACAGACTGGAGGTACTTATCTGTTGTACCTTCCTCCACAATGTTAAATGATCTAGAGAGGACCTCACTCACTCCTTTCTCAGCTTTGGTTTGGAACTCATGACTAGAAAGTTTTTGGAGGCTCTTTGTTGAAAGACTGTGGGAAGATGCAATGCCTTTGGAGGCAGACGTGCTGCAATCTAGACTTACTGGAGAGGTTCGCCCAGTAGAATCTTGGAGACGTTCAAACATGTCTTCACATGGTGTTGGGGACCTTGACAAGGAGATGTCCTTCAGCTGAGACAGAACACCACCTACCAACATGTTGACCTCAAGGGACATATCAGATATTTTCTTTCCTACTGTGGAGAAGCAAGGTGCATTTGATGTCTGATCCTCGCATGAGGTCAAGATTGTTGAAATGACCTGTTTGGTACTATTGTTCATTAGACCCTCGTCTGTTTCAGTCCAGAGAAGTTTTGAACTCCCGCTGACACCCATGTGTAGAGTCACTTCCTGGTTCAAACTGGGCAAGTGAGGCACACTCTTACCAGCTTGCGTCAAGTTCTGGCTTGCCAAACCAAGGTACTCCTCAGTCACAAGATGTCCAGAGTCCTCTGTGGGTGTATGGCTAGACATTCTTCTCTGCACGTCTGACCTCCGCCGGTGAATGGTGAAGCCCTTTAATGTCTTCTTAATATTGTTATATAAACTAGTGGTAGCAGACCAGATCCTGCTCTTTCGCTTTTGTGCATTTTCCTGGAGGTCAGGTTCTCTCTCCTCTACTTCTGAAGGTTGCGCCAAGCTCTGCAGGTCTTCCACAAATGTGTCAATGATGCCAAAGGCAGCAGAATCCGCACAAATATCCTTTGACAAGGTGCTCTGGTTTTGAACGGAACAAGACCTGGATGCTACAGAATACGCAGGCTGTACACTAGTTAAGCTACTGTTGGACTTTTTAACTAGGAATTCACTCACTGCTTGAGTGGTGTCTCTCTTGAATTCCTCACTTGAGAGTTTTTTCATGCAATCTAACAGACTGGTCAAAGAAGCTGTGGCCTTACTTCTGCTGTCCTCAATTTGACAGGGGAACTCATATACTATTGGTGATGAGGCCCTGGAATGGGAGATATCCCCAAGCTGAACCAGAACACCCTCTACAAATTGTTGTATCTCAATAGAGAAGTCTGATCCTTTTTCTCCAACAGTGTACAGGGGGTCCTCCTTTGACATCTCAGTCTTGTACAAGACCAGAAGCTCTGAGATGACTTCTTTGGTGCAAGTTGTCAGAAGGAGCTTGCATTCTTCTGACTCAGTTTGTGCCCAAAGAAGTTTTGAGCACTCACTTAGGCCTCTTTGTAAAGTAACTTCACCAGTGGACTCTGGCAACTGAGGCTCACTCTTACTGGGCCTATATTTCATGTCTAAGCAAGGTAGTGGAACTGTCTCCGTAAACTCAGCATTTGTGATGTTGTCATCAGATGTGACAATACTCTTTAAGGCACATCGCTGAAGCTTGCCGAAATAATCTTTCAAGTTGTTTTGGATGCTGTGGTAAATGTGAACAGCAGCAGACCAGGCACTCTTCTGTTGGGGACTCTCTTCAGATTCAGCCAAGGACTTCATATCTGACACGAAAGTCTTAATAACTACTGACGCTGCTGAGCCCACTGGGTGAATTGACTCTGTCTTTACAATGCCAGACAATGTTTGACCTGATACAGCACCTGTTAACTCAGACTGAATGACTGAACTAGGAAAGCTCAAACTACTGACTTTTTTGGCAAGAACTCCACTCACTGCTTGTATTGCTGATGTTTGAAACTCCCGGCTGGAGAGTTTTTGGATGCTCTTAGATGTGAGCGTGCAGGAGGAACCAGATTCACCAATATTGTAGCTGCTCTCGTATTTCCTTATCAGGGCATCAAGATCGTCAATGAAGCCAACATGCGATGCCAAAAACGTGATCTTGTCCTTCAGATCTTTCAGCAAATTCTGTTCGTTCTGTCAACAAAAGCCACCATTGTGTCAGAGATCATGGTCATGACTTGCCCTGTTAGACTCTTGCTCTCTTGGTCAACTTTTTCAAGTTTAGCAGCCAGCTCTCTCACCATGCTCTCAGTCACCTTGGTCTGTGAGTCTCCACTTACCGGTGTCACTTGAGAGGTTTGGCTATCGGAGGCACTCTTAACGACCACTGATAAGGCCGACTTGACATCTTTAATCACTTCTGCCATTACAGCAGGGGTCATCTTCGGAGAGCCTGCACTTCCAGATGGAGAATTGGACATGCATGCAAGTTTGGAGAGAGAACCTTGCAGGCTGTCCTGCACACAGGTGACGAGGGTGTCCTCTGAGACACCTAAGAGGACTTGTAGCGAGTCAGAGTTGGTTGTCTTCTTCTGCACATCAGACAGAGAGGTGAGAGTCCTTAAAAAAAACAGAAATCATCACAGTCAAACAAATAATATGTAAGGCTGTGAGGAACGTTGCTCTGGTGGAGGTGTGTCAAACACATCTGCACCATTGAAAATAGTGGGGGAATCGTTGCTTTTGCTCCAGGAAAACACCTTAGTGTGGTGGAGGTGTGTCAACCACATCTAATGATAAAAAATAATAATTTATTCAACTTCTATAGTTCTTTTCATTACAGAAAGATAAAAGAGAAAAGCTTCTGCTGGTTTGGAGAAGAAAAAAAAACTAAATTATTCTGTTTTAAAGTCAAATAATATGATAAATTAGAGTACTTTTTTGTAGAAGTAATTTGTATTGAAACTGGCTTGTACAGTTGAAGTCGGAAGTTTACATACACTTAGATTGGAGTCATTAACAGTTGCTTTTCAACCACTCCACAAATTCCTTGTTAACAAACTCTAGTTTTGGCAAATCGGTTAGGACATCTACTTTGTGCATGACACAAGTAATTTTTCCAACAATTGTTTACAGACAGATTAGTTAACTTATAATTCACTGTATCTCAATTCCAGTGGGTCAGAAGTTTACATGCACTAAGTTGACTGTGCCTTTAAACAGCTTGGAAAATTCCAGAAAAGGATGTCATGGCTTTAGAAGCTTCTGTTAGGCTAATTGACATCATTTGAGTCTGTGGATGTATGTCAAGGCCAACCTTCAAACTCAGTGCCTCTTCGCTTGACATCATGGGAAAATCAAAAGAAATCAGCCAAGACCTCAGAAAAAAATTGGTTCATCCTTGGGAGCAATTTCCAAACGGCTGAAGGTACCACGTTCATCTGTACAAACAATAGTACGCAAGTATAAACACCATGGGACCACGCAGCCGTCATACCACTCAGGAAGGAGACGCGTTCTGTCTCCTAGAGATGAACGTACTTGGGTGCGAAAAGTGCAAATCAATCCCAGAACAACAGCAAAGGACCATGTGAAGATGCTGGAGGAAACAGGTACAAAAGTATCTATATCCACAGTAAAACGAGTCCTATGTCGACATAACCTGAAAGGCCGCTCAGCAGGGAAGAAGCCACTGCTCCCGGAAGCCGCCATAAAAAACCCAGACTACGGTTTGCAACTGCACATGGGGACAAAGATCGTACTTTTTGGAGAAATGTCCTCTGGTCTGATGAAACAAAAATAGAACTGTTTGGGCATAATGACCATCTTATGTCTGGACGGGGGTAGCAGAATCATGTTGTGGGGGTGCTTTGCTGCAGGAGGGTCTAGGCACTTCACAAAGTAGATAATCATGAGGATGGAAAATTACGTGGATATATTGAAGCAACATCTCAAGCTTCAGGAAGTTAAAGCCAAAGGGTCTTCCAAATGGACACCAAAATACTTAAGAACCAAGGTGTTGAGTGGCCATCACAAAGCCCTGGGGTAGCAGAAATTTGTCAGAATGTTGCGAGCAAGGGGTGTTTTGTCATGCCAAAATTCTCCCAACCTATTGTGGGAAGCTTATGGAAGGCTACCCAAAACATTTGACCCAAGTTAAACAATTTAAAGGCAATGCTACCAAATACTATTTGAGTGCATGTAAACTTCTGACCCACTGGGAATGTGAAGAAATAAATAAAAGCTGAAATAAATTATTCTTTCTTCTTCTATTATTCTGACATTTCACATTCTTAAAATAAAGTGGTGATCCTAACTGACCTAAAACAGGGAATTTTTACTAGGATTAAATGTCCGGAATTGTGAAAAACTGAGTTTAAATGTACCTGGCTAAGGTGTATGTAAACTTCCGAATTCAACTGTATATGGGCATATCTATCCTCTAAAAAATATGTTGAAATTGCTATAAACATCAAATACTGTTTAAGGACAATCATAAATAAAAGGCAGTATTGAAGAATGGTTACGGACATACCTCATGACTGGCTTGGGCAATGGTTTTGGGCAGTAGCTTCCACTGCCCAGACTGCCCATCTCCTTAGTCAGGTAAATCTCCTTTAACTTAAGTTGTTGTGATTCCTGCTCTTCTTCCTCTTCCTGATCCATACAGTTGGAGGAAGGGTAGGGAGTCGGGATGCGAAAGCTATTGTAAGACTTTCGACTGCCTGGCCTCTTAGGTACACCAGCCTCAGTAAATCTCACGCGGGATTTGGTGTTAGACTTATCGTCTAACAAACTGGTGAGTGACGCTGTGAGAGATCTCTGTGACAATGGAGAGGAGGCAGCATCTTGGATGCCCAGTAGTTCGTAAAGACCTGGGATGATGATCTGCATCAGCTTGTCCGATAAAAACTGGACAATCCTCAGACACAAGCCGGCAAGCTGTTGTTTTGTCAGCTGTATTCCAGAAACAGAAGAAGTGTTTTAAAATGTTGCATAGTGCGTCTTTCAAAAGCTTATGAACAAGGTTAAACATTCAGTGATCATTGTATTCTAAATAAGCTTTCAGATCTTACCGGGTCAGAAATGCCATTACGAATCCTACTCCATTGCCTGAAAATTATTCATATGAATTATTCATATTAATAGTATTAATATTGTCAGAAATGTCGGACAGTAGAGTCATCAGATTAGACAGTATTTTACACACGCTTTGTAGCAATTGTTTTGACAACATTGTGGTGTGATGTAACTTTTTCCGCAATGGAAATGTAGTTGATGAATCTGCTTTCATATAATCCTTTACAGGTTTGATAGTAGTACTGTACCAAAGAAAATAGAACATACTCCTCAGTTAGGTTCTGCAGGAAGTTGATAATCAGTGAAAAAGACTCAAGATTTGTCGCACTGTTGAGGCTCTCTTCTTCTGTGGTTTCCACAGTGCTGCTTTGCTTCTGGTAGAAATAAACATTATGAATCTCAAATAATGGCACCAACAGAGTCAAACATAATATTTACAACAAATATCATACTGAAAGAACTTATGAACCGTTAGAGAGTGGAGGAGCATTGGCAAAGTTGGACAAATTTAAACAACTGAAACACAACAGAGATGGTTGTGGTACGTCAACATTGCCAATGATAGCATCACTATAACATTTTATTGGATTAATGTTGTAATATGAAATGACAAGGTCAACTTACCATCTCATTGACAGCTTCAGAGGTCAGGTGGTCATCCACCACACAGACAGGCAGGTCTAGAGACTGGGACAAGGCTCTATGGTCATAACCAGGAGAGAATGGAAACAACATCAGAGCAGTCCCAATGGCAGAATCTAACCACTGTCTTCATGTCAAAGACTCACTTAGTAGTTAATACATGGCCACAAATAATGAGGGGTTCAAATAGATCGGCTGGGGACTTGACCCTACAAATGACTCCAAGAATGACGCCTGACCTGCCCCATAACAAGTTCTCTCTTATTAGTCTCTCTCTCTCTTAATCTCCACACAAATATCTAACTGGACAGAGTGTGAGTGGCCTTACCTGACTGTCTCAGTGTCAGAAACATCATAGTCTTGTTGTTCTATGTCCTCCAGGGACATCTCAGCTCCAGCAGACGGGGCAAAGCCCGGGATGATCTCTCAAACTGAAAATAATGACTGTTTATGTGAACTGAACCATTTACAGTGGCTTGCGAAAGTATTCACCCCCCTTGGCATTTTCCCTATTTTGTTGCCTTATAACCTGGAATTAAAATAGATTTTTGGGGGGTTTGTATAATTTGATTTACACAACATGCCTACCACTTTGAAGATGCAAAATATTTTTTATTGTGAAACAAACATGAAATAAGACAAAAAAAACAGAAATCTTGAGCGTGAATAACTATTCACCTCCCAAAGTCAATACTTTGTAGAGCCACATTTTGCAGCAATTACAGCTACAAGTCTCTTGGGGTACGTCTCTATAAGCTTGGCACATCTAGCCACTGGGACTTGCCCATTCTTCAAGACAAAACTGCTCCAGCTCCTTCTAGTTGGATGGGTTCCGCTGGTGTACAGCAATCTTTAAATCATACCCCAGATTCTCAATTGGATTGAGGTCTGGGTTTTGACTAGGCCATCCCAAGACATTCAAATATTTCCCCTTAAACCACTCGAGTGTTGCTTTAGCAGTATGCTTAGGGTCATTGTCCTGCTGGAACAGGTTTCCCTCAAGAATTTCCCTGTATTTAGCGCCATCCATCATTCCTTCAATTCTGACCAGTTTCCCAGTCCTTGCCGATGAAAAACATCCCCACAGCATGATGATGCCCCCACCATGCTTCACTGTAGGGATGATGTTCTCAGAAAATAGCATTGTCCTTGATGGCTGAAGAGCTCAATTTTGTCTCCTCTGACCAGAGTACCTTCTTCCATATGTTTGGGGAGTCTCCCACATACCTTTTTGGCAAACACCAAACGTGTTTTCGATTTTTTTTCTTTAAGCAATGGCTTTTTTCTGGTCACTCTAATGTAAAACCCAGCCCTGTGGACTGTATGGCTGAAGTGGCCCTATGGACAGATACTCCAATCCCCGCTGTGGAGCTTTGCAGCTCCTTCAGGGTTGTCTTTGGTCTCTTTGTTGCCTCTCTGGTTAATGCCCTCCTTGCCTGGTCCGTGAAGTTTTGGTGGGCGGCCCTCTCTTGGCAGGTTTGTTGTGGTGCCATATTCTTTCAATTTTTTAATAATGGATTTAATGGTGCTCCTGGGATGTTCAAAGTTGGTGGTGCCCCTTGATGTTCGATCGGGTTCAGCTCCGGGCTCTGGCTGGGCCACTCAAGGACATTCAGACACTTGTCCCGAAGCCACTCCTGCATTGTCCTGTCTGTGTGCTTAGGGTCGTTGTCCTGTTAGAAGGTGAACTTTTGCCCCAGTGTGTGGTTCTGAGCACTCTGGAGCTAGTTTTCAACAAGGATCTCTCTGTACTTTGCTCCATTCATCTTTCCCTAGATTCCGACAAGTCTCCCAGGCCCTGCTGCTGAAAAACATCCCCACAGCATGATGCTACCACCACCAGGCTTCACCGTAGGGATGGTGCCAGGTTTCCTCTAGACGTGACGCTTGGCATTCAGGCCAAAAGTTCAATTTTGGTTTCATCAGACCAGAGAATCTTGTTTCTCATGTCTGAGTCCTTTAGGTGCCTTTTACTGAGGAGTGGCTTCCGTCTGGCCACTCTATCATAAAGGTCTGATTGGTGGAGTGCTGCAGAGATGGTTGTCCTTCTGGAAGGTTCTCCCATCTCCACAGAGGAACTGGAGCTCTGTCAGAGTGACTATCAGGTTCATGGTCACCTTCCTGACCAATGCCCTTCTCCCCTGAATGCTCAGTTTGGCCCGGGCGGCCAGCTGTAGGAAAAGTCTTGGTGGTTCCAAACTTCTTCCATTTAAGAATGATGGAGGCCAATGTGATCTTGGGGACCTTCAATGCTGCAGGCAGTTTTTGGTATCCTTCCCCAGATCTGTGCCTCAACACAATCCTGTCTCTGAGCTCTACGGACATTTCCTTCGACCTCATGGCTTGGTCTTTGCTCTGACATGCACTGTCAACTGTGGGACCTTAGGTATGTGCCTTTCCAAATCATGTCCAATCAATTGAATTTACCACAGGTGGACTCCAATCATGTTGTAGAAACATCTCAAGGATGATCAAGGGAAACAGGATGCACCGGAGCTCAATTTCGAGTCTCATAGCAAAGGGTTTGAATACTTATGTAAATAAGGTATTTCTGTTTTTTTCCATATTAAATTGCAAAAATGTCTAAAAAACTGTTTTTGCTTTGTCATTATAGGATATTGTGTGTCGATTGATGAGGAAAATGTTGTCTGTAATCCATTTTAGAATAAGGCTGTAGCGTAAAAAATGAAATGTGTAAAAAGTCAAGGGGTCTGAATACTTTCCAAATGCACTGAAGCAGTCTATAAGATATATCTTATTACAGTTTAGGCCTACCTTGTTATTTTCTTCCATCTGGCAATATCATATTAATGGATTAAATCTATTTAGTTGCTAGTATTTCTATTAATTGTTTGAAAATACAAGTATTATCTACTTTCTGAAGGACAGCCAAGTTGATAGGCAACATAGAACCTACAGACAATTATGACATCATTGGAACACATGCACGTGTCACAAACACCTTTAGCCCAAAAAAGCAGTGTAGCAGTGCTGCCCAAGCTGGGGGCGATACACTTTTATTAGGCTTTTATTCAGATTCACAAACAATGCTCTACTTGAAGTCAATGAGTAAACATGTAGCAACATGGCTGAGCTTTAACGTGTAAGTAGAAGTTGACACTAACCATATGTATAATCCTAAAATGCTTGCCCTAAATACCAGTCTAGAACCCAGGTATGTCTCCTGCTATTTATAGTATCTTTCAAGTACATCTTATTACAGTTTAGGCCTATCTTATTATTTTCTTCCATCTAGCAATATCATTTTAAGGGCAAATACACACACATGTGTTGTAGGCCAATGAACTCCATAGTTTTAATCAGAGTTTATAATAAGGAAGGGGAATTCTGTAACAGTTTATGACATCAAAGGTATGGCAGCTATGGAGAATCATTTTCAAAACAATGTCCAAAGCGGGAAATCATTGGATGTGATTCATTCGATTCTATGCAATTTCATCTTTGAGGACTGACATGGAAGCAACCATTACACAACCCTGAACTCAATAACCCCACCCCAGTTTCAGAAGAGATATCAAACCATATCTTGTCATTCTGTATTACATCCATCACAACTGGACAGTGATGGATGGCTATATGGAGCATCCTTGTCCATCATGTTCAGTGTGTTAGTGCTCTCACCACAGCGAGGCAGCAGAGTACCAGTTGAGGTAGGTGCAGGCAGAGCGTAGTAATTAAAGGCAGTGTCCAATGTATAAGAGGTAGCCTATCCATCCATATCAACACCTGCAGCATCTCATGACACGCGCTCACACTCCCCCATTTACCACAACTTCCAAACTAACTGGACCTAAAACAATGTGTAACTTCGTGGCCATTCCAAGTCAGGATCACACCTATTACCAAATAGCTAGAGGATAAACCACAAATAAATTCATGTTTTGTAGGGGGAGTTGACGATTATGTGGTGGTTGTTTCACTATCGATGATGAAATTGCATTAAATCAAAAGAGTCAGACCCAATGATTTACTGTTCGTAAGGACAGAGTGCCACTAGTAATATTGAACATTAAGTCGAAATGTAGCTAGGGAGTTTCAAGATCACATTTTCTTTCTATGTTTTAGCCCATCTGTCAAGTGTTGGTTGTCCAGTAAAAAACTCAAACTTCGAATTAAGATTATCAATCAGATTCTGTGATCAATGTGAATCTGTGAACAGTCTTGTGAATCTTTACTAGAGTCCCCATTAGCTAACGCCATAACGTTAGCTAATCTTCATGTGGTCCAACACCAATTGATAAGACATTACAAACAATTACAAATTAAGACTTTACAAACATTTAACAAGTAGACAATACAGACAATTAAAATACCTGACATTCAACATTCAGTTGATGCTTTGTAGGTGATGCAATAGCTGTAAACTATAGAGCTCGTGGCCAAGGTGAGTTAAGCGGCTGGAGTGGTTTCCTGTATGCCCATGCTGCACATAGCCCACCCCAATGCACTAGTTAGCCTAGTAAACAAGCCTAAACACCGCGGGTAAATTGCCACTATTCACTGTTACAGGGGTCAGAGATCACAGCCAGAAGCCTACCACTACCAACGGGCTACAACTGTTCAGTATTGTTGTCTAATTTATGGACATCGTCTATGTGACTTTTTTTAAACTATCAAGTAGGCCCAACACAGCTTCAGAAGATGTAGGTACATTTGACCAATATTCATGTATCCATTTTTCAGTTAGCATGGTCATGTTACCTTTCACGTGAGAAATATTAACCAAAGCATCATTTTCCCTTGCTTATCTCCTTCAAAATACTGCAAGCTACAGAGCTATATAAATAATGACTGTATTGGCATGATTCCATACCTTATTATTGACTTCAATTGGAGGTGCAATTCACTCCTTTTGACGAGTAGGTTTGGTCCTCATTTCCAGAGCAAATGTGCAACAGTTCTACACACACATATTTAACTGTCTGTTTTCATTACATCATCAACTACCTTTGTTACATCACAAAGCCAGCTGGCTAAATCTGGCACATTTACAGAAATACAGTAGATTGTCCCTGTCAAATACATTTGATAAAAATAAATGTCCAAAACAAATAGTGGTGGAAAAAGTCCTCAATCAGTCAGTTGCAAACAGTATGACTCAAGTAAATGTGAAAATTGCCCAGTAAAATACTACTTGGGAAGTATTTGGTTTGAAATATTCTCAAGTATCAAAAGTTAAAATAATAAAAAAAAATTAAGCAAAGCAGACAACACAATTGTATTGCTTTTTTTGAATGTAAGAATAGCCAGGGGCACACTCCAACACTTAGACATAATTTATAAAATATGCATTTGTGTTTATTGAGTCTGCCAGATCAGAGGTAGGGGATGTTCTCTTGATAAGTGTGTGAATTGGACCATTTTCCTGTCATACAAAGCATTTAAAATGTACTTTTGGGTATCAGGGAAAGTGGATGGAGTCAAAAGTACATTTTTGTCCTTTATGAATGTACTGAAGTTGCCAAAAATATAAATAGTTAAAGTACAGATACCCCCAAAACGATTTAAATCATTTTTACTTAAGTACTTTGCACCACTGAAAACAAACCTTTTCTAATGTCTCTATATCACTGGCTTGCAGGGTTTTCACCATTGACCCTTCATGTAATGGTATCGAAGTTCAAGATCCATCTTGGCTTAATGTAGGTAACAAGTATTGAAGGTGTATAACTTCAACTTTTGTTAGACAACGTTCACGTTCGTAATGATAGTTTATTACACTTGTCTGAGCAGTCAAACTGGTATGAAAAATATCCCATTCATAATAGAAAAGACAATGTTCAGAATACCTGGAGTGACAATTGATGGAAAGGGTTTACAGCATTACAAAAGTTTGATTAAAAACAGAATATTTATTCACTCACAATTTATTCTTGGTGCACTCTTTCAACTTGAAAATTAAGTTATGTTCAAGGATAGTTCGATTTTCATGGCTTAAAAATAGAGTACAAACTCAGTCTGTACATCACTTTAATATACAAATGCTACAAATCCCTGAGCTGACAAGGTACAAATTTGTCGTTCTGCCCCTGAACAGGCAGTTAACCCACTGTTCCTAGGCCGTCATTGAAAATAAGAATTTGTTCTTAACTGACTTGCCTAGTTAAATAAAGATAAAATAAATGCTGATGACAGACATTTATGCAAAAAAACAGGGGTAAATTAATTTAGATACAGTCACAAGCTCCAATCTGAATGGCAGCAGGGAGAATATGAATATAATTCTCAATCCGCTCCACTACAGCCCTGTTGATGTGAATGGGGAGTGTTCTGCCCTCCTTTTCCTGTCGTCCACGATCATCTCCTTTGTTTTGCTCATGTTGAGGGAGAGGTTGTTGTTCTGGCACCACACTGCCAGGTCTCTCCCTATAGGCTGTCTCATCATTGTCGGTGATCAGGCCCACCCCTGTTGTGTCGTCAGCAAACTGAATGATGGTGTTGGAGTCATGCTGGCCATGCAGGAGGGGACTATGCACGCACCCCTGAGGGGCCCCCATGTTGAGGATCAGTGTGGCAGATGTGGTGTTGCCTACCTTTACCACCTGGGGGAGGCCCTTCAGGAAGTCCAGGATCCAGTTGCAGAGGGAGGTGTTCAGTTCCAGTGTCCTTAGCTTAGTGATGAGCTTTGTGGGCACTGTGGTGTTGAATGCTGAGCTGTAGTCAATGAACAGCATTCTCACATAGGTGTTCCTTTTGACCAGGTGGAAAAGGGCAGTATAGATCACCATTGATATTGCATCATCTGTGAAGCTGTTGGAGCGGTATGCAAATTGAATTGGATATATAGGGTTTCTGGGATGATGGTGTTGATGTGAGCCTTGACCAGCCTTTCAAAGACTATGGGGTAATAGTCATTTAGGCAGGTTACCTTCACTTTCTTGGGCACAGGGACTGTGGTGGTCTGTTTGAAACATGTAGGTATTACAGAGGTTGAAAATGTCAGTGAAGACACTTGCCAGTTGGTCCGCGCATGCTCGGAGCACACGTCCTGGTAATCCATCTGACCCCTTGTGAATGTTGACCTTTTTAAAGGTTTTGCTCTCATTGGCTACAGAGAGCGTTATCACAGTCGTACCGAACAGCTGATGTTCTCATGCATGCCTCAGTGTTGCTTGCCTTGAAGCGAGCATAAAAGGCACTTAGCCCGTCTGGCAGACTTGTGTCTCTGGGCAGCTTGCGGCTGGGTTTCCCTTTGTTGTCCGTAATAGTTTGCAAGCCTTGCCACATCCAACGCATCAGCATCAGAACTGTATTTACGCTTTGTGTAGTAGGATCAAGACTTAGTCCTGTATTTACGCTTTGTGTTATCGGAATGAAACCAAACATAAGTGTACATCTTACTTTATTAGATGAATCCCCAATCAGAGACAATCAGAGATAGACAGCTGCCTCTGATTGGGAACCATACCAGTCCAAACAAAGAAATAGATCACCTAGATTGCCCACCCTAGTCACACCCTGACCTAACCAACCACTTTGCCTGTTTGATGGTTAGTCTGAGGGCATAGCAGGATTTCATATAAGTGTCTGGATTAGTGTCCCGCTCCTTGAAAGAAGCAGCTCTAGCCTTTAGCGCGGTGTGGATGATGCCTGTAATCCATGGCTTCTGTCGGGGATATGTACATACGGTCACTGTGGGCACGACGTTGTCGATCCACTTATTGATGTAGCCTGTGACTGAGGTGGTATACTCCTCAATGCATGTGGATGAATCGCAGAACATATTACAGTCTGTGCTCGCAAAACAGTCAACATATGACAACAAATGAATGCAATCTCATTTAATGAGGAAAATTATCTTGGGTTGGAGAAGCTTCTAGTGATGGCTCTATACATTCTGGTGAAAAGGGAGGGTTTGTGACTCTTCTCTTCAGGTGGGAAGGAATATGCGATGTCATTTCCCTCTGGAGCAAAGGAGCCATGAGAATTTGTCCTCGACTCTGCAAAGAAAGACCATCCAGTATGTCATGGGTAACAATTCAGAGCAGAGTGCAATGTCTTTCCAAATGAATTAGTTGAACGCTAAAGTAATAATATCTTAGTCTTGAATGAGCAGCAGCAGGGCTTACCTGTAAAGTACACAGTAGGGGAAGTGTTCTGAGGCTGGTACTCCATAGACTTTTGAGGACAGTGGTCCTTTCTAACTTTCTTGGAACCCTGTTTGGTGGGAAAAGGCACATTAAAACAAACTGTTATATATCTTAAAGTACAGTATATCAACTGCAAAAGGGCAATACAATGCTAAAATACTGAATTATATAAACAAATAATATCTCATACATTCAAAAGCAGTGTTATTCATGAAAAATCTGTACTTGTACTATACCTTTGTGTTAAAGCATATCTTGCTGAACATGGTTTTCTTGCTTTTCTTGGACTTGAAGATGGGGATCTGCTCTCCAGTACTGCTGGTGCTATCCCTTACCAAATCCAACATCCCTTCTACAATGTCACTGGTGGCCATGCTGGTACCGGACTCAAAAGAACATTTGGCATTGGCTTTGGTGATCATTTGATGACTTGAGCCAACTGATAAGGCATCCATCATTTTGTTGACCATGACCTTCGTGAGCTGATTCATTGTGTCACTATCCTCTGGCTTGCTCTGATTGAGCTGGATAGGAAAGACCATGCAAGTAGAGGTGCTTGGTTCATTCTGGACTGAAACATCAATGTTGATATTTTCATACTCATCTAACCACTGTTTTAGGAAGCCCTTCACTGTCTCTTCAGCAAATATCTGGAGAAGCTGTGAGGAGAGCTTCCTGGATATGGCACATTGTTCCTTTCCCCATTTCAGCCTTGAAAGAATGGAGTCTGAAGCACTTCTGGCTGCTTCCAATGTTAAGACCTGTGGAGTGCTGTGGCTGTCCTGAAGGGCTATCACTTTATCCACAAATTCATGGCTGAAAATGTGGATGGTCCCAGTGGAAATTATTTTTCTCAATTTCCTAACAGCAGATCGGAGGTTGTCAGGATGAGAAGCAACTTTTCCATCTTCCTGTGTGTTCTCAACACTTTCCACCATTTCGTCCACTACCACCCCGGCAGCTTGCCTGACTTTGTCCACAAAGGATGGGGGAAGTAAGTTCTCTGTGTGAAACAAGTCCTGAATGATCATGTTTCTTACAATGGGAAAGTCACTCTGAGCAGGTAATTCAGTGGGGATGGGAGTACCGGGCAAGGTGAAGTCCCATTCTGACTGCTTTGATTTTGAAGTAGGTGTTAGAGGGATGGAGGAGCGTGAAGAAGAGGTATTTCTTGTGTTTTGGCTGTCAGCACTCCTACAACGGATCGTGCCAATATCCTCCAGCATGGATCCTGAGAGCTTAGTGGTTTTAGGTAGTAATTTGTGCGGAATGTCCACACAGGCATCGTTTCCACCAGGTGTAACACTGCTCTGGTTGACCTCAAGATGGCCGAGACTTGCTCTTTGTGAATCAGGACTGCTTTGATATGTAAATATTTGGATTGAACCAAGTGTTGTGTCTGACATTTGAAGATCTTTTCTGAGAAACTCCGTAATCTTACTTTGCAGACTGTAGTAGATGTTACGAGCAACAGACCAGATTATTTTCTCAGAAACCTGTCCAGTGGTGAGCAAGGAGGTTCCAGATACCATGTCAGATGATTGGGTGGTCTGGGTGAGCTCCTGCAGATCTTTCACTATGGTTTGTATAATATCAGAAGATGTGGTGGATGTAGATACAGACTGGAGGTACTTATCTGTTGTACCTTCCTCCACAATGTTAAATGATCTAGAGAGGACCTCACTCACTCCTTTCTCAGCTTTGGTTTGGAACTCATGACTAGAAAGTTTTTGGAGGCTCTTTGTTGAAAGACTGTGGGAAGATGCAATGCCTTTGGAGGCAGCCGTGCTGCAATCTAGACTTACTGGAGAGGTTCGCTCAGTAGAATCTTGGAGACGTTCAAACATGTCTTCACATGGTGTTGGGGACCTTGACAAGGAGATGTCCTTCAGCTGAGACAGAACACCACCTACCAATATGTTGACCTCAAGGGACATATCAGATATTTTCTTTCCTACTGTGGAGAAGCAAGGTGCATTTGATGTCTGATCCTCGCATGAGGTCAAGATTGTTGAAATGACCTGTTTGGTACTATTGTTCATTAGACCCTCGTCTGTTTCAGTCCAGAGAAGTTTTGAACTCCCGCTGACACCCATGTGTAGAGTCACTTCCTGGTTCAAACTGGGCAAGTGAGGCACACTCTTACCAGCTTGCGTCAAGTTCTGGCTTGCCAAACCAAGGTACTCCTCAGTCACAAGATGTCCAGAGTCCTCTGTGGGTGTATGGCTAGACATTCTTCTCTGCACGTCTGACCTCCGCCGGTGAATGGTGAAGCCCTTTAATGTCTTCTTAATATTGTTATATAAACTAGTGGTAGCAGACCAGATCCTGCTCTTTGCTTTTGTGCATTTTCCTGGAGGTCAGGTTCTCTCTCCTCTACTTCTGAAGGTTGCGCCAAGCTCTGCAGGTCTTCCACAAATGTGTCAATGATGCCAAAGGCAGCAGAATCCGCACAAATATCCTTTGACAAGGTGCTCTGGTTTTGAACGGAACAAGACCTGGATGCTACAGAATACGCAGGCTGTACACTAGTTAAGCTACTGTTGGACTTTTTAACTAGGAATTCACTCACTGCTTGAGTGGTGTCTCTCTTGAATTCCTCACTTGAGAGTTTTTTCATGCAATCTAACAGACTGGTCAAAGAAGCTGTGGCCTTACTTCTGCTGTCCTCAATTTGACAGGGGAACTCATATACTATTGGTGATGAGGCTCTGGAATGGGAGATATCCCCAAGCTGAACCAGAACACCCTCTACAAATTGTTGTATCTCAATAGAGAAGTCTGATCCTTTTTCTCCAACAGTGTACAGGGGGTCCTCCTTTGACATCTCAGTCTTGTACAAGACCAGAAGCTCTGAGATGACTTCTTTGGTGCAAGTTGTCAGAAGGAGCTTGCATTCTTCTGACTCAGTTTGTGCCCAAAGAAGTTTTGAGCACTCACTTAGGCCTCTTTGTAAAGTAACTTCACCAGTGGACTCTGGCAACTGAGGCTCACTCTTACTGGGCCTATATTTCATGTCTAAGCAAGGAAGTGGAACTGTCTCCGTAAACTCAGCATTTGTGATGTTGTCATCAGATGTGACAATACTCTTTAAGGCACATCGCTGAAGCTTGCCGAAATAATCTTTCAAGTTGTTTTGGATGCTGTGGTAAATGTGAACAGCAGCAGACCAGGCACTCTTCTGTTGGGGACTCTCTTCAGATTCAGCCAAGGACTTCATATCTGACACGAAAGTCTTAACAACTACTGACGCTGCTGAGCCCACTGGGTGAATTGACTCTGTCTTTACAATGCCAGACAATGTTTGACCTGATACAGCACCTGTTAACTCAGACTGAATGACTGAACTAGGAAAGCTCAAACTACTGACTTTTTTGGCAAGAACTCCACTCACTGCTTGTATTGCTGATGTTTGAAACTCCCGGCTGGAGAGTTTTTGGATGCTCTTATCTCTGCTCTCATCCTTCTAGACCTATCGGCTGCCTTCGATACTGTGAACCATCAGATCCTCCTCTCCACCCTCTCCGAGTTGGGCATCTCGCGCGGCCCACGCTTGGATTGCGTCCTACCTGACAGGTCGCTCCTACCAGGTGGCGTGGCAGAATCTGTCTCCTCGCCACGCGCTCACCACTGGTGTCCCCCAGGGCTCTGTTCTAGGCCCTCTCCTATTCTCGCTATACACCAAGTCACTTGGCTCTGTCATAACCTCACATGGTCTCTCCTATCATTGCTATGCAGACGACACACAATTAATCTTCTCCTTTCCCCCTTCTGATGACCAGGTGGCGAATCGCATCTCTGCATGTCTGGCAGACATATCAGTGTGGATGACGGATCACCACCTCAAGCTGAACCTCGGCAAGACGGAGCTGCTCTTCCTCCCGGGGAAGGACTGCCCGTTCCATGATCTCGCCATCACGGTTGACAACTCCATTGTGTCCTCCTCCCAGAGCGCTAAGAACCTTGGCGTGATCCTGGACAACACCCTGTCGACTTCTCAACCAACATCATGGCGGTGGCCCGTCCTGTAGGTTCATGCTCTACAACATCCGCAGAGTACGAGTCCTGCCTCACACAGGAAGCGGCGCAGGTCCTAATCCAGGCACTTGTCATCTCCCGTCTGGATTACTGCAACTCGCTGTTGGCTGGGCTCCCTGCCTGTGCCATTAAACCCCTACAACTCATCCAGAACGCCGCAGCCCGTCTGGTGTTCAACCTTCCCAAGTTCTCTCACGTCACCCCGCTCCTCCGCTCTCTCCACTGGCTTCCAGTTGAAGCTAATCCGCTACAAGACCATGGTCTACGGAGCTGTGAGGGGAACGGCACCGCAGTACCTCCAGGCTCTGATCAGGCCCTCTGTTTTAAAGTCAAGGGCACTGCGTTCATCCACCTCTGGCCTGCTAGACTCCTCCCTACCATTGAGGAAGTACAGTTCCCGCTCAGCCCAGTCAAAACTGCTGCTCTGGCCCCCCAATGGTGGAACAAACTCCCTCACGACGCCAGGACAGCGGAGTCAATCACCACCTTCCGGAGACACCTGAAACCCCACCTCTTCAAGGAATACCTAGGATAGGATAAGTAATCCTTCATTTTTCACCCCCCTTAATGACTTAGATGCACTATTGTAAAGTGGCTGTTCCACTGGATGTCAGAAGGTGAATTCACCAATTTGTAAGTCGCTCTGGATAAGAGCGTCTGCTAAATGACTTAAATGTAATGTAAATCTCTTAGATGTGAGCGTGCAGGAGGAACCAGATTCACCAATATTGTAGCTGCTCTCGTATTTCCTTATCAGGGCATCAAGATCGTCAATGAAGCCAACATGCGATGCCAAAAACGTGATCTTGTCCTTCAGATCTTTCAGCAAATTCTGTTCGTTCTTGTCAACAAAAGCCACCATTGTGTCAGAGATCATGGTCATGACTTGCCCTGTTAGACTCTTGCTCTCTTGATCAACTTTTTCAAGTTTAGCAGCCAGCTCTCTCACCATGCTCTCAGTCACCTTGGTCTGTGAGTCTCCACTTACCGGTGTCACTTGAGAGGTTTGGCTATCGGAGGCACTCTTAACGACCACTGATAAGGCCGACTTGACATCTTTAATCACTTCTGCCATTACAGCAGGGGTCATCTTCGGAGAGCCTGCACTTCCAGATGGAGAATTGGACATGCATGCAAGTTTGGAGAGAGAACCTTGCAAGCTGTCCTGCACACAGGTGACGAGGGTGTCCTCTGAGACACCTAAGAGGACTTGTAGCGAGTCAGAGTTGGTTGTCTTCTTCTGCACATCAGACAGAGAGGTGAGAGTCCTTAAAAAAAACAGAAATCATCACAGTCAAACAAATAATATGTAAGGCTGTGAGGAACGTTGCTCTGGTGGAGGTGTGTCAAACACATCTGCACCATTGAAAATAGTGGGGGAATCGTTGCTTTTGCTCTGGGAAAACACCTTAGTGTGGTGGAGGTGTGTCAACCACATCTAATGATAAAAAATAATAATTTATTCAACTTCTATAGTTCTTTTCATTACAGAAAGAGAAAAGAGAAAAGCTTCTGCTGGTTTGGAGAAGGAAAAAAAAGACTAAATTATTCTGTTTTAAAGTCAAATAATATGATAAATTAGAGTACTTTTTTGTAGAAGTAATTTGTATTGAAACTGGCTTGTACAGTTGAAGTCGGAAGTTTACATACACTTAGGTTGGAGTCATTAAAAGTCGCTTTTCAACCACTCCACAAATTCCTTGTTAACAAACTCTAGTTTTGGCAAATCGGTTAGGACATCTACTTTGTGCATGACACAAGTAATTTTTCCAACAATTGTTTACAGACAGATTAGTTAACTTATAATTCACTGTATCTCAATTCCAGTGGGTCAGAAGTTTACATGCACAAAGTTGACTGTGCCTTTAAACAGCTTGGAAAATTCCAGAAAAGGATGTCATGGCTTTAGAAGCTTCTGTTAGGCTAATTGACATCATTTGAGTCTGTGGATGTATGTCAAGGCCAACCTTCGAACTCAGTGCCTCTTCGCTTGACATCATGGGAAAATCAAAAGAAATCAGCCAAGACCTCAGAAAAAAAATTGTTTCATCCTTGGGAGCAATTTCCAAACGGCTGAAGGTACCACGTTCATCTCTACAAACAATAGTACGCAAGTATAAACACCATGGGACCACGCAGCCGTCATACCACTCAGGAAGGAGACGCGTTCTGTCTCCTTGAGATGAACGTACTTGGGTGCGAAAAGTACAAATCAATCCCAGAACAACAGCAAAGGACCATGTGAAGATGCTGGAGGAAACAGGTACAAAAGTATCTATATCCACAGTAAAACGAGTCCTATATCGACATAACCTGAAAGGCCGCTCAGCAGGGAAGAAGCCACTGCTCCCGGAAGCCGCCATAAAAAAAACAGACTACGGTTTGCAACTGCACATGGGGACAAAGATCGTACTTTTTGGAGAAATGTCCTCTGGTCTGATGAAACAAAAATAGAACTGTTTGGGCATAATATTTTTTATCCCCGGATTCCCGCCGCAAACGGAACATCTGGATCTTCACAACTAGTTATTTAGCTAAACTGCAACCCCGGACGATTACTGCTGGCTAGCGCTTCCACCCACTTAGCGCTTCCACCCAATTAGCCTGAAGCTAGCCCCGCCAGAGCACCTGTGCTACCTCCGTAGCATACTCCTGGGCTACAATACCTACCACCGTAGCATACTCCTGGGCTACAATTACCCGGACCCACGACCGGTCTATCGATGTCACCGCATGAAGAGGAATAAACAGACTCACCCCATCGCGACGTCCCCCAAAGGCTAACTCTCTAGCCCTTGCTATCTCCTTGCTTGCTATTTCGGCCTGCTAACTGCTACCTTGTTTAGCCCCGGCCTACTAACTGTTAGCTTGTTAGCACAGGCCTGCTAACCGTCTGAATCGCCTCGTCCCAAACACTCACTGGACCCATATTTACTCTCTTATCTCTTTCCGATTTTTAATTTGTTTATACCTTCCGGTAACCTGCCTCACCCAATGTGATACGGAATCGCTATTATTTTTAATTTTAGAACACACTCAAGAACCTCCAGAAGCTAACTAGCTAACTAGCTACAAGCTATTTAGTCATTGTTAGTTTTTTTTAACCTGGATAACACTCACTAATCCAGCTTCCCTGCCCCCTGGACACTGATCACTTGGCTACATAGCTGATGCACGCTGCTGTCCATTAATCACGGTACCTCATTCTGCTTGTTTATGTTTTATCTGTCGGCCCCGTTGCCTAGTCAACGCCATTTTACCTGCTGTTGTTGTGCTAGCTGATTAGCTGTTGTTGTCTCACCTACTGTTTAAGCTAGCTTTCCCAATTCAACACCTGTGATTACTGTATGCCTCGCTGTATGTCTCTCTCAAATGTCAATATGCCTTGTATACTGTTGTTCAGGTTAGTTATCATTGTTTTAGTTCACAATGGAGCGCCTAGTTCCACTCTTCATACCCCTGATACCTCCTTTGTCGCACCTCCCACACATGCGGTGACCTCACCCATTACAACTAGCATGTCCAGAGATACAACCTCTCTCATCATCACCCAGTGCCTGGGCTTACCTCCGCTGTACCCGCACCCCACCATACCCCTGTCTGCGCATTATGCCCTGAATATATTCTACCATGCCCAGAAACCTGCTCCTCTTATTCTCTGTCCCCAATGCTCTAGGCGACCAGTTTTGATAGCCTTTAGCCGCACCCTCATACTACTCCTTCTCTGTTCCGCGGGTGATGTGGAGGTAAACCCAGGCCCTGCATGTCCCCAGGCACCCTCATTTGTTGACTTCTGTGATCGAAAAAGCCTTGGTTTCATGCATGTCAACATCAGAACCCTCCTCCCTAAGTTTGTTTTACTCACCGCTTTAGCACACTCTGCTAACCCTGATGTCCTTGCCGTGTCTGAGTCCTGGCTCAGGAAGGCCACCAAAAATTCGGAGATTTCCATACCCAACTATAACATCTTCCGTCAAGATAGAACTGCCAAAGGGGGAGGAGTTGCAGTCTACTGCAGAGATAGCCTGCAAAGTAATGTCATACTTTCCAGGTCCATACCCAAACAGTTCGAACTACTAATTTTGAAAATTACTCTCTCCAGAAATAAGTCTCTCACTGTTGCCGCCTGCTACCGACCCCCCTCAGCTCCCAGCTGTGCCCTGGACACCATTTGTGAATTGATCGCCCCCCATCTAGCTTCAGAGTTTGTTCTTTTAGGTGACCTAAACTGGGATATGCTTAACACCCCGGCAGTCCTACAATCTAAGCTAGATGCCCTCAATCTCACACAAATCCTCAAGGAACCCACCAGGTACAACCCTAACTCTGTAAACAAGGGCACCCTCATAGACGTCATCCTGACCAACTGGCCCTCCAGATACACCTCCGCTGTCTTCAACCAGGATCTCAGCGATCACTGCCTCATTGCCTGTATCCGCTACGGAGCCGCAGTCAAACGACCACCCCTCATCACTGTCAAACGCTCCCTAAATCACTTCTGTGAGCAGGCCTTCCTAATCGACCTGGCCCGGGTATCCTGGCAGGACATTGACCTCATCCCGTCAGTTGAGGATGCCTGGTCATTCTTTAAAAGTAACTTCCTCACCATTTTAGATAAGCATGCACCGTTCAAAAAATGCAGAACCAAGAACAGATACAGCCCTTGGTTCACTCCAGACCTGACTGCCCTCGACCAGCACAAAAACATCCTGTGGCGGACTGCAATAGCATCGAATAGTCCACGCGATATGCAACTGTTCAGGGAAGTCAGGAACCAATACACGCAGTCAGTCAGGAAAGCTAAGGCCAGCTTCTTCAGGCAGAAGTTTGCATCCTGTAGCTCCAACTCCAAAAAGTTCTGGGACACTGTGAAGTCCATGGAGAACAAGAGCACCTCCTCCCAGCTGCCCACTGCACTGAGGCTAGGTAACACGGTCACCACCGATAAATCTATGATTATCGAAAACTTCAACAAGCATTTCTCAACGGCTGGCCATGTCTTCCGTCTGGCTACTCCAACCTCGGCCAACAGCTCCGCCCCCACCGCAGCTTCTCGCCCAAGCCCTTCCAGGTTCTCCTTTACCCAAATCCAGATAGCAGATGTTCTGAAAGAGCTGCAAAACCTGGACCCGTACAAATCAGCTGGGCTTGACAATCTGGACCCTCTATTTCTGAAACTATCCGCCGCCATTGTCGCAACCCCTATTACCAGCCTGTTCAACCTCTCTTTCATATCGTCTGAGATCCCCAAGGATTGGAAAGCTGCCGCAGTCATCCCCCTCTTCAAAGGGGGAGACACCCTGGACCCAAACTGTTACAGACCTATATCCATCCTGCCCTGCCTATCTAAGGTCTTCGAAAGCCAAGTCAACAAACAGGTCACTGACCATCTCGAATCCCACCGTACCTTCTCCGCTGTGCAATCTGGTTTCCGAGCCGGTCACGGGTGCACCTCAGCCACACTCAAGGTACTCAACGATATCATAACCGCCATCGATAAAAGACAGTACTGTGCAGCCGTCTTCATCGACCTTGCCAAGGCTTTCGACTCTGTCAATCACCATATTCTTATCGGCAGACTCAGTAGCCTCGGTTTTTCGGATGACTGCCTTGCCTGGTTCACCAATTACTTTGCAGACAGAGTTCAGTGTGTCAAATCGGAGGGCATGCTGTCCGGTCCTCTGGCAGTCTCTATGGGGGTGCCACAGGGTTCAATTCTCGGGCCGACTCTTTTCTCTGTATATATCAATGATGTTGCTCTTGCACTTTATCCACCAATAATTCTACTTGCTTTGGCGATCCATCCGTGGTGCGGGCGATTCCCTGATCCACCTCTATGCAGACGACACCATTCTATATACTTCCGGCCCGTCCTTGGACACTGTGCTATCTAACCTCCAAATGAGCTTCAATGCCATACAACACTCCTTCCGTGGCCTCCAACTGCTCTTAAACGCTAGTAAAACCAAATGCATGCTTTTCAACCGATCGCTGCCTGCACCCGCATGCCCGACGAGCATCACCACCCTGGACGGTTCCGACCTTGAATATGTGGACACCTATAAGTACCTAGGTGTCTGGCTAGACTGTAAACTCTCCTTCCAGACTCATATCAAACATCTCCAATCGAAAATCAAATCAAGAGTCGGCTTTCTATTCCGCAACAAAACCTCCTTCACTCACACCGCCAAACTTACCCTAGTAAAACTGACTATCCTACCGATCCTCGACTTCGGCGATGTCATCTACAAAATTGCCTCCAACACTCTACTCAGCAAACTGGATGCAGTTTATCACAGTGCCATCCGTTTTGTCACTAAAGCACCTTATACCACCCACCACTGCGACTTGTATGCTCTAGTCGGCTGGCCCTCGCTACATATTCGTCGCCAGACCCACTGGCTCCAGGTCATCTACAAGTCCATGCTAGGTAAAGCTCCGCCTTATCTCAGTTCACTGGTCACGATGGCAACGCCCATCCGTAGCACGCGCTCCAGCAGGTGTATCTCACTGATCATCCCTAAAGCCAACACCTCATTTGGCCGCCTTTCGTTCCAGTACTCTGCTGCCTGTGACTGGAACGAATTGCAAAAATCCCTGAAGTTGGAGACTTTTATCTCCCTCACCAACTTCAAACATGTGCTATCTGAGCAGCTAACCGATCGCTGCAGCTGTACATAGTCTATTGGTAAATAGCCCACCCATTTTCACCTACCTCATCCCCACACTGTTTTTATTTATTTACTTTTCTGCTCTTTTGCACACCAGTATCTCTACCTGTACATGACCATCTGATCATTTATCACTCCAGTGCTAATCTGCAAAATTTTAATTATTCGCCTACCTCCTCATGCATTTTGCACACAATGTATATAGACTCGCCTTTTTTTGTACTGTGTTATTGACTTGTTAATTGTTTACTCCATGTGTAACTCTGTGTTGTCTGTTCACACTGCTAAGCTTTATCTTGGCCAGGTCGCAGTTGCAAATGAGAACTTGTTCTCAACTAGCCTACCTGGTTAAATAAAGGTGAAATAAATAAAATAAAAATAAGAAATAAATAAAAGCTGAAATAAATTATTCTTTCTTGTTCTATTATTCTGACATTTCACATTCTTAAAATAAAGTGGTGATCCTAACTGACCTAAAACAGGGAATTTTTACTAGGATTAAATGTCCGGAATTGTGAATAACTGAGTTTAAATGTACCTGGCTAAGGTGTATGTAAACTTCCGAATTCAACTGTATATGGGCATATCTATCCTCTAAAAAATATGTTGAAATTGCTATAAACATCAAATACTGTTTAAGGACAATCATAAATAAAAGGCAGTATTGAAGAATGGTTACGGACATACCTCATGGCTGGCTTGGGCAATGGTTTTGGGCAGTAGCTTCCACTGCCCAGACTGCCCATCTCCTTAGTCAGGTAAATCTCCTTTAACTTAAGTTGTTGTGATTCCTGCTCTTCTTCCTCTTCCTGATCCATACAGTTGGAGGAAGGGTAGGGAGTCGGGATGCGAAAGCTATTGTAAGACCTTCGACTGCCTGGCCTCTTAGGTACACCAGCCTCAGTAAATCTCACGCGGGATTTGGTGTTAGACTTATCGTCTAACAAACTGGTGAGTGACGCTGTGAGAGATCTCTGTGACAATGGAGAGGAGGCAGCATCTTGGATGCCTAGTAGTTCGTAAAGACCTGGGATGATGATCTGCATCAGCTTGTCCGATAAAAACTGGACAATCCTCAGACACAAGCCGGCAAGCTGTTGTTTTGTCAGCTGTATTCCAGAAACAGAAGAAGTGTTTTAAAATGTTGCATAGTGCGTCTTTCAAAAGCTTATGAACAAGGTTAAACATTCAGTGATCATTGTATTCTAAATAAGCTTTCAGATCTTACCGGGTCAGAAATGCCATTACGAATCCTACTCCATTGCCTGAAAATTATTCATATGAATTATTCATATTAATAGTATTAATATTGTCAGAAATGTCGGACAGTAGAGTCATCAGATTAGACAGTATTTTACACACGCTTTGTAGCAATTGTTTTGGCAACATTGTGGTGTGATGTAACTTTTTCCGCAATGGAAATGTAGTTGATGAATCTGCTTTCATATAATCCTTTACAGGTTTGATAGTAGTACTGTACCAAAGAAAATAGAACATACTCCTCAGTTAGGTTCTGCAGGAAGTTGATAATCAGTGAAAAAGACTCAAGATTTGTCGCACTGTTGAGGCTCTCTTCTTCTGTGGTTTCCACAGTGCTGCTTTGCTTCTGGTAGAAATAAACATTATGAATCTCAAATAATGGCACCAACAGAGTCAAACATAATATTTACAACAAATATCATACTGAAAGAACTTATGAACCGTTAGAGAGTGGAGGAGCATTGGCAAAGTTGGACAAATTTAAACAACTGAAACACAACAGAGATGGTTGTGGTACGTCAACATTGCCAATGATAGCATCACTATAACATTTTATTGGATTAATGTTGTAATATGAAATGACAAGGTCAACTTACCATCTCATTGACAGCTTCAGAGGTCAGGTGGTCATCCACCACACAGACAGGCAGGTCTAGAGACTGGGACAAGGCTCTATGGTCATAACCAGGAGAGAATGGAAACAACATCAGAGCAGTCCCAATGGCAGAATCTAACCACTGTCTTCATGTCAAAGACTCACTTAGTAGTTAATACATGGCCACAAATAATGAGGGGTTCAAATAGATCGGCTGGGGACTTGACCCTACAAATGACTCCAAGAATGACGCCTGACCTGCCCCATAAACAAGTTCTCTCTTATTAGTCTCTCTCTCTTAATCTCCACACAAATATCTAACTGGACAGAGTGTGAGTGGCCTTACCTGACTGTCTCAGTGTCAGAAACATCATAGTCTTGTTGTTCTATGTCCTCCAGGGACATCTCAGCTCCAGCAGACGGGGCAAAGCCCGGGATGATCTCTCAAACTGAAAATAATGACTGTTTATGTGAACTGAACCATTTACAGTGGCTTAAGAAAGTATTCACCCCCCTTGGCATTTTCCCTATTTTGTTGCCTTATAACCTGGAATTAAAATAGATTTTTGGGGGGTTTGTATAATTTGATTTACACAACATGCCTACCACTTTGAAGATGCAAAATATTTTTATTGTGAAACAAACATGAAATAAGACAAAAAAAACAGAAAACTTGAGCGTGAATAACTATTCACCTCCCAAAGTCAATACTTTGTAGAGCCACATTTTGCAGCAATTACAGCTACAAGTCTCTTGGGGTACGTCTCTATAAGCTTGGCACATCTAGCCACTGGGACTTGCCCATTCTTCAAGACAAAACTGCTCCAGCTCCTTCTAGTTGGATGGGTTCCGCTGGTGTACAGCAATCTTTAAATCATACCCCAGATTCTCAATTGGATTGAGGTCTGGGTTTTGACTAGGCCATTCCAAGACATTCAAATATTTCCCCTTAAACCAGAGTGTTGCTTTAGCAGTATGCTTAGGGTCATTGTCCTGCTGGAACAGGTTTCCCTCAAGAATTTCCCTGTATTTAGCGCCATCCATCATTCCTTCAATTCTGACCAGTTTCCCAGTCCTTGCCAATGAAAAACATCCCCACAGCATGATGATGCCCCCACCATGCTTCACTGTAGGGATGATGTTCTCAGAAAATAGCGTTGTCCTTGATGGCTGAAAAGCTCAATTTTGTCTCCTCTGACCAGAGTACCTTCTTCCATATGTTTGGGGAGTCTCCCACATACCTTTTTGGCAAACACCAAATGTGTTTTCAAGTTTTTTTCTTTAAGCAATGGCTTTTTTCTGGTCACTCTAACGTAAAACCCAGCCCTGTGGACTGTATGGCTGAAGTGGCCCTATGGACAGATACTCCAATCCCCGCTGTGGAGCTTTGCAGCTCCTTCAGGGTTGTCTTTGGTCTCTTTGTTGCCTCTCTGGTTAATGCCCTCCTTGCCTGGTCTGTGAGTTTTGGTGGGCGGCCCTCTCTTGGCAGGTTTGTTGTGGTGCCATATTCTTTCAATTTTTTAAATAATGGATTTAATGGTGCTCCTGGGATGTTCAAAGTTGGTGGTGCCCCTTGATGTTCGATCGGGTTCAGCTCCGGGCTCTGGCTGGGCCACTCAAGGACATTCAGACACTTGTCCCGAAGCCACTCCTGCATTGTCCTGTCAGTGTGCTTAGGGTCGTTGTCCTGTTAGAAGGTGAACTTTTGCCCCAGTGTGTGGTTCTGAGCACTCTGGAGCTAGTTTTCAACAAGGATCTCTCTGTACTTTGCTCAGTTTGGCCCGGGCAGCCAGCTGTAGGAAAAGTCTTGGTGGTTCCAAACTTCTTCCATTTAAGAATGATGGAGGCCAATGTGATCTTGGGGACCTTCAATGCTGCAGGCAGTTTTTGGTATCCTTCCCCAGATCTGTGCCTCAACACAATCCTGTCTCTGAGCTCTACGGACATTTCCTTCGACCTCATGGCTTGGTCTTTGCTCTGACATGCACTGTCAACTGTGGGACCTTAGGTATGTGCCTTTCCAAATCATGTCCAATCAATTGAATTTACCACAGGTGGACTCCAATCATGTTGTAGAAACATCTCAAGGATGATCAAGGGAAACAGGATGCACCGGAGCTCAATTTCGAGTCTCATAGCAAAGGGTTTGAATACTTATGTAAATAAGGTATTTCTGTTTTTTTCCATATTAAATTGCAAAAATGTCTAAAAAACTGTTTTTGCTTTGTCATTATAGGATATTGTGTGTCGATTGATGAGGAAAATGTTGTCTGTAATCCATTTTAGAATAAGGCTGTAGCGTAAAAAATGAAATGTGTAAAAAGTCAAGGGGTCTGAATACTTTCCAAATGCACTGAAGCAGTCTATAAGATATATCTTATTACAGTTTAGGCCTACCTTGTTATTTTCTTCCATCTGGCAATATCATATTAATGGATTAAATCTATTTAGTTGCTAGTATTTCTATTAATTGTTTGAAAATACAAGTATTATCTACTTTCTGAAGGACAGCCAAGTTGATAGGCAACATAGAACCTACAGACAATTATGACATCATTGGAACACATGCACGTGTCACAAACACCTTTAGCCCAAAAAAGCAGTGTAGCAGTGCTGCCCAAGCTGGGGGCGATACACTTTTATTAGGCTTTTATTCAGATTCACAAACAATGCTCTACTTGAAGTCAATGAGTAAACATGTAGCAACATGGCTGAGCTTTAACGTGTAAGTAGAAGTTGACACTAACCATATGTATAATCCTAAAATGCTTGCCCTAAATACCAGTCTAGAACCCAGGTATGTCTCCTGCTATTTATAGTATCTTTCAAGTACATCTTATTACAGTTTAGGCCTATCTTATTATTTTCTTCCATCTAGCAATATCATTTTAAGGGCAAATACACACACATGTGTTGTAGGCCAATGAACTCCATAGTTTTAATCAGAGTTTATAATAAGGAAGGGGAATTCTGTAACAGTTTATGACATCAAAGGTATGGCAGCTATGGAGAATCATTTTCAAAACAATGTCCAAAGCGGGAAATCATTGGATGTGATTCATTCGATTCTATGCAATTTCATCTTTGAGGACTGACATGGAAGCAACCATTACACAACCCTGAACTCAATAACCCCACCCCAGTTTCAGAAGAGATATCAAACCATATCTTGTCATTCTGTATTACATCCATCACAACTGGACAGTGATGGATGGCTATATGGAGCATCCTTGTCCATCATGTTCAGTGTGTTAGTGCTCTCACCACAGCGAGGCAGCAGAGTACCAGTTGAGGTAGGTGCAGGCAGAGCGTAGTAATTAAAGGCAGTGTCCAATGTATAAGAGGTAGCCTATCCATCCCCATATCAACACCTGCAGCATCTCATGACACGCGCTCACACTCCCCCATTTACCACAACTTCCAAACTAACTGGACCTAAAACAATGTGTAACGTGGCCATTCTAAGTCAGGATCACACCTATTACCAAATAGCTAAAGAGGATAAACCACCATGTTTCTAAAACAAGTCAGGATCAGGATCACACCTATTACCAAATAGCTAGAGGATAAACCACAAATAAATTCATGTTTTGTAGGGGGAGTTGACGATTATGTGGTGGTTGTTTCACTATCGATGATGAAATTGCATTAAATCAAAAGAGTCAGACCCAATGATTTACTGTTCGTAAGGACAGAGTGCCACTAGTAATATTGAACATTAAGTCGAAATGTAGCTAGGGAGTTCAAGATCCAAGATCACATTTTCTTTCTATGTTTTAGCCCATCTGTCAAGTGTTGGTTGTCCAGTAAAAAACTCAAACTTCGAATTAAGATTATCAATCAGATTCTGTGATCAATGTGAATCTGTGAACAGTCTTGTGAATCTTTACTAGAGTCCCCATTAGCTAACGCCATAACGTTAGCTAATCTTCATGTGGTCCAACACCAATTGATAAGACATTACAAACAATTACAAATTAAGACTTTACAAACATTTAACAAGTAGACAATACAGACAATTAAAATACCTGACATTCAACATTCAGTTGATGCTTTGTAGGTGATGCAATAGCTGTAAACTATAGAGCTCGTGGCCAAGGTGAGTTAAGCGGCTGGAGTGGTTTCCTGTATGCCCATGCTGCACATAGCCCACCCCAATGCACTAGTTAGCCTAGTAAACAAGCCTAAACACCGCGGGTAAATTGCCACTATTCACTGTTACAGGGGTCAGAGATCACAGCCAGAAGCCTACCAACCAACGGGCTACAACTGTTCAGTATTGTTGTCTAATTTATGGACATCGTCTATGTGACTTTTTTAAACTATCAAGTAGGCCCAACACAGCTTCAGAAGATGTAGGTACATTTGACCAATATTCATGTATCCATTTTTCAGTTAGCATGGTCATGTTACCTTTCACGTGAGAAATATTAACCAAAGCATCCTTTTCCCTTGCTTATCTCCTTCAAAATACTGCAAGCTACAGAGCTATATAAATAATGACTGTATTGGCATGATTCCATACCTTATTATTGACTTCAATTGGAGGTGCAATTCACTCCTTTTGACGAGTAGGTTTGGTCCTCATTTCCAGAGCAAATGTGCAACAGTTCTACACACACATATTTAACTGTCTGTTTTCATTACATCATCAACTACCTTTGTTACATCACAAAGCCAGCTGGCTAAATCTGGCACATTTACAGAAATACAGTAGATTGTCCCTGTCAAATACATTTGATAAAAAATAAATGTCCAAAACAAATAGTGGTGGAAAAAGTCCTCAATCAGTCAGTTGCAAACAGTATGACTCAAGTAAATGTGAAAGTTGCCCAGTAAAATACTACTTGGGAAGTATTTGGTTTGAAATATTCTCAAGTATCAAAAGTTAAAATAATAAAAAAAATAAGCAAAGCAGACAACACAATTGTATTGCTTTTTTTGAATGTAAGAATAGCCAGGGGCACACTCCAACACTTAGACATAATTTATAAAATATGCATTTGTGTTTATTGAGTCTGCCAGATCAGAGGTAGGGGATGTTCTCTTGATAAGTGTGTGAATTGGACCATTTTCCTGTCATACAAAGCATTCAAAATGTACTTTTGGGTATCAGGGAAAGTGGATGGAGTCAAAAGTACATTTTTGTCCTTTATGAATGTACTGAAGTTGCCAAAAATATAAATAGTTAAAGTACAGATACCCCCAAAACGATTTAAATCATTTTTACTTAAGTACTTTGCACCACTGAAAACAAACCTTTTCTAATGTCTCTATATCACTGGCTTGCAGGGTTTTCACCATTGACCCTTCATGTAATGGTATCGAAGTTCAAGATCCATCTTGGCTTAATGTAGGTAACAAGTATTGAAGGTGTATAACTTCAACTTTTGTTAGACAACGTTCACGTTCGTAATGATAGTTTATTACACTTGTCTGAGCAGTCAAACTGGTATGAAAAATATCCCATTCATAATAGAAAAGACAATGTTCAGAATACCTGGAGTGACAATTGATGGAAAGGGTTTACAGCATTACAAAAGTTTGATTAAAAACAGAATATTTATTCACTCACAATTTATTCTTGGTGCACTCTTTCAACTTGAAAATTAAGTTATGTTCAAGGATAGTTTGATTTTCGTGGCTTAAAAATAGAGTACAAACTCAGTCTGTACATCACTTTAATATACAAATGCTACCAACAAAGGGTAGCCCTCGAGTGTTGGACTAGTAACTGGAAGGTTGCAAGTTCAAATCCCTGAGCTGACAAGGTACAAATTTGTCGTTCTGCCCCTGAACAGGCAGTTAACCCACTGTTCCTAGGCCGTCATTGAAAATAAGAATTTGTTCTTAACTGACTTGCCTAGTTAAATAAAGATAAAATAAATGCTGATGACAGACATTTATGCAAAAAAACAGGGGGTAAATCAATTTAGATACAGTCACAAGCTCCAATCTGAATGGCAGCAGGGAGAATATGAATATAATTCTCAATCCGCTCCACTACAGCCCTGTTGATGTGAATGGGGGAGTGTTCTGCCCTCCTTTTCCTGTCGTCCACGATCATCTCCTTTGTTTTGCTCATGTTGAGGGAGAGGTTGTTGTTCTGGCACCACACTGCCAGGTCTCTCCCTATAGGCTGTCTCATCATTGTCGGTGATCAGGCCCACCCCTGTTGTGTCGTCAGCAAACTGAATGATGGTGTTGGAGTCATGCTGGCCATGCAGGAGGGGACTATGCACGCACCCCTGAGGGGCCCCCATGTTGAGGATCAGTGTGGCAGATGTGGTGTTGCCTACCTTTACCACCTGGGGGAGGCCCTTCAGGAAGTCCAGGATCCAGTTGCAGAGGGAGGTGTTCAGTTCCAGTGTCCTTAGCTTAGTGATGAGCTTTGTGGGCACTGTGGTGTTGAATGCTGAGCTGTAGTCAATGAACAGCATTCTCACATAGGTGTTCCTTTTGACCAGGTGGAAAAGGGCAGTATAGATCACCATTGATATTGCATCATCTGTGAAGCTGTTGGGGCGGTATGCAAATTGAATTGGATATATAGGGTTTCTGGGATGATGGTGTTGATGTGAGCCTTGACCAGCCTTTCAAAGACTATGGGGTAATAGTCATTTAGGCAGGTTACCTTCACTTTCTTGGGCACAGGGACTATGGTGGTCTGTTTGAAACATGTAGGTATTACAGAGGTTGAAAATGTCAGTGAAGACACTTGCCAGTTGGTCCGCGCATGCTCGGAGCACACGTCCTGGTAATCCATCTGACCCCTTGTGAATGTTGACCTTTTTAAAGGTTTTGCTCTCATTGGCTACAGAGAGCGTTATCACAGTCGTACAGAACAGCTGATGTTCTCATGCATGCCTCAGTGTTGCTTGCCTTGAAGCGAGCATAAAAGGCACTTAGCCCGTCTGGCAGACTTGTGTCTCTGGGCAGCTTGCGGCTGGGTTTCCCTTTGTTGTCCGTAATAGTTTGCAAGCCTTGCCACATCCAACGAGCATCAGAACCGGTGTAGTAGGATTCAATCTTAGTCCTGTATTTACGCTTTGTGTTACTCGCTCGGAATGAGGAGTCGTCGGAATGAGGAGACCAAGGTGCAGCGTGGTAAGTGTACATCTTACTTTATTAGATGAACACCAAAAAAGTTCAATATATATATAAACAAACATAATGTTCATAAGTATGATCCCCAATCAGAGACAACGATAGACAGCTGCCTCTGATTGGGAACCATACCAGTCCAAACAAAGAAATAGATCACCTAGATTGCCCACCCTAGTCACACCCTGACCTAACCAACCACTTTGCCTGTTTGATGGTTAGTCTGAGGGCATAGCAGGATTTCATATAAGTGTCTGGATTAGTGTCCCGCTCCTTGAAAGAAGCAGCTCTAGCCTTTAGCGCGGTGTGGATGATGCCTGTAATCCATGGCTTCTGTCGGGGATATGTACATACGGTCACTGTGGGCACGACGTTGTCGATCCACTTATTGATGTAGCCTGTGACTGAGGTGGTATACTCCTCAATGCATGTGGATGAATCGCAGAACATATTACAGTCTGTGCTCGCAAAACAGTCAACATATGACAACAAATGAATGCAATCTCATTTAATGAGGAAAATTATCTTGGGTTGGAGAAGCTTCTAGTGATGGCTCTATACATTCTGGTGAAAAGGGAGGGTTTGTGACTCTTCTCTTCAGGTGGGAAGGAATATGCGATGTCATTTCCCTCTGGAGCAAAGGAGCCATGAGAATTTGTCCTCGACTCTGCAAAGAAAGACCATCCAGTATGTCATGGGTAACAATTCAGAGCAGAGTGCAATGTCTTTCCAAATGAATTAGTTGAACGCTAAAGTAATAATATCTTAGTCTTGAATGAGCAGCAGCAGGGCTTACCTGTAAAGTACACAGTAGGGGAAGTGTTCTGAGGCTGGTACTCCATAGACTTTTGAGGACAGTGGTCCTTTCTAACTTTCTTGGAACCCTGTTTGGTGGGAAAAGGCACATTAAAACAAACTGTTATATATCTTAAAGTACAGTATATCAACTGCAAAAGGGCAATACAATGCTAAAATACTGAATTATATAAACAAATAATATCTCATACATTCAAAAGCAGTGTTATTCATGAAAAATCTGTACTTGTACTATACCTTTGTGTTAAAGCATATCTTGCTGAACATGGTTTTCTTGCTTTTCTTGGACTTGAAGATGGGGATCTGCTCTCCAGTACTGCTGGTGCTATCCCTTACCAAATCCAACATCCCTTCTACAATGTCACTGGTGGCCATGCTGGTACCGGACTCAAAAGAACATTTGGCATTGGCTTTGGTGATCATTTGATGACTTGAGCCAACTGATAAGGCATCCATCATTTTGTTGACCATGACCTTCGTGAGCTGATTCATTGTGTCACTATCCTCTGGCTTGCTCTGATTGAGCTGGATAGGAAAGACCATGCAAGTAGAGGTGCTTGGTTCATTCTGGACTGAAACATCAATGTTGATATTTTCATACTCATCTAACCACTGTTTTAGGAAGCCCTTCACTGTCTCTTCAGCAAATATCTGGAGAAGCTGAGAGGAGAGCTTCCTGGATATGGCACATTGTTCCTTTCCCCATTTCAGCCTTGAAAGAATGGAGTCTGAAGCACTTCTGGCTGCTTCCAATGTTAAGACCTGTGGAGTGCTGTGGCTGTCCTGAAGGGCTATCACTTTATCCACAAATTCATGGCTGAAAATGTGGATGGTCCCAGTGGAAATTATTTTTCTCAATTTCCTAACAGCAGATCGGAGGTTGTCAGGATGAGAAGCAACTTTTCCATCTTCCTGTGTGTTCTCAACACTTTCCACCATTTCGTCCACTACCACCCCGGCAGCTTGCCTGACTTTGTCCACAAAGGATGGGGGAAGTAAGTTCTCTGTGTGAAACAAGTCCTGAATGATCATGTTTCTTACAATGGGAAAGTCACTCTGAGCAGGTAATTCAGTGGGGATGGGAGTACCGGGCAAGGTGAAGTCCCATTCTGACTGCTTTGATTTTGAAGTAGGTGTTAGAGGGATGGAGGAGCGTGAAGAAGAGGTATTTCTTGTGTTTTGGCTGTCAGCACTCCTACAACGGATCGTGCCAATATCCTCCAGCATGGATCCTGAGAGCTTAGTGGTTTTAGGTAGTAATTTGTGCGGAATGTCCACACAGGCATCGTTTCCACCAGGTGTAACACTGCTCTGGTTGACCTCAAGATGGCCGAGACTTGCTCTTTGTGAAGCAGGACTGCTTTGATATGTAAATATTTGGATTGAACCAAGTGTTGTGTCTGACATTTGAAGATCTTTTCTGAGAAACTCCGTAATCTTACTTTGCAGACTGTAGTAGATGTTACGAGCAACAGACCAGATTCTTTTCTCAGAAACCTGTCCAGTGGTGAGCAGGGAGGTTCCAGATACCATGTCAGATGATTGGGTGGTCTGGGTGAGCTCCTGCAGATCTTTCACTATGGTTTGTATAATATCAGAAGATGTGGTGGATGTAGATACAGACTGGAGGTACTTATCTGTTGTACCTTCCTCCACAATGTTAAATGATCTAGAGAGGACCTCACTCACTCCTTTCTCAGCTTTGGTTTGGAACTCATGACTAGAAAGTTTTTGGAGGCTCTTTGTTGAAAGACTGTGGGAAGATGCAATGCCTTTGGAGGCAGCCGTGCTGCAATCTAGACTTACTGGAGAGGTTCGCTCAGTAGAATCTTGGAGACGTTCAAACATGTCTCCACATGGTGTTGGGGACCTTGACAAGGAGATGTCCTTCAGCTGAGACAGAACACCACCTACCAATATGTTGACCTCAAGGGACATATCAGATATTTTCTTTCCTACTGTGGAGAAGCAAGGTGCATTTGATGTCTGATCCTCGCATGAGGTCAAGATTGTTGAAATGACCTGTTTGGTACTATTGTTCATTAGACCCTCGTCTGTTTCAGTCCAGAGAAGTTTTGAACTCCCGCTGACACCCATGTGTAGAGTCACTTCCTGGTTCAAACTGGGCAAGTGAGGCACACTCTTACTAGCTTGCGTCAAGTTCTGGCTTGCCAAACCAAGGTACTCCTCAGTCACAAGATGTCCAGAGTCCTCTGTGGGTGTATGGCTAGACATTCTTCTCTGCACGTCTGACCTCCGCCGGTGAATGGTGAAGCCCTTTAATGTCTTCTTTAATATTGTTATATAAACTAGTGGTAGCAGACCAGATCCTGCTCTTTTCGCTTTTGTGCATTTTCCTGGAGGTCAGGTTCTCTCTCCTCTACTTCTGAAGGTTGCGCCAAGCTCTGCAGGTCTTCCACAAATGTGTCAATGATGCCAAAGGCAGCAGAATCCGCACAAATATCCTTTGACAAGGTGCTCTGGTTTTGAACGGAACAAGACCTGGATGCTACAGAATACGCAGGCTGTACACTAGTTAAGCTACTGTTGGACTTTTTAACTAGGAATTCACTCACTGCTTGAGTGGTGTCTCTCTTGAATTCCTCACTTGAGAGTTTTTTCATGCAATCTAACAGACTGGTCAAAGAAGCTGTGGCCTTACTTCTGCTGTCCTCAATTTGACAGGGGAACTCATATACTATTGGTGATGAGGCCCTGGAATGGGAGATATCCCCAAGCTGAACCAGAACACCCTCTACAAATTGTTGTATCTCAATAGAGAAGTCTGATCCTTTTTCTCCAACAGTGTACAGGGGGTCCTCCTTTGACATCTCAGTCTTGTACAAGACCAGAAGCTCTGAGATGACTTCTTTGGTGCAAGTTGTCAGAAGGAGCTTGCATTCTTCTGACTCAGTTTGTGCCCAAAGAAGTTTTGAGCACTCACTTAGGCCTCTTTGTAAAGTAACTTCACCAGTGGACTCTGGCAACTGAGGCTCACTCTTACTGGGCCTATATTTCATGTCTAAGCAAGGAAGTGGAACTGTCTCCGTAAACTCAGCATTTGTGATGTTGTCATCAGATGTGACAATACTCTTTAAGGCACATCGCTGAAGCTTGCCGAAATAATCTTTCAAGTTGTTTTGGATGCTGTCGTAAATGTGAACAGCAGCAGACCAGGCACTCTTCTGTTGGGGACTCTCTTCAGATTCAGCCAAGGACTTCATATCTGACACGAAAGTCTTAACAACTACTGACGCTGCTGAGCCCACTGGGTGAATTGACTCTGTCTTTACAATGGCAGACAATGTTTGACCTGATACAGCACCTGTTAACTCAGACTGAATGACTGAACTAGGAAAGCTCAAACTACTGACTTTTTTGGCAAGAACTCCACTCACTGCTTGTATTGCTGATGTTTGAAACTCCCGGCTGGAGAGTTTTTGGATGCTCTTAGATGTGAGCGTGCAGGAGGAACCAGATTCACCAATATTGTAGCTGCTCTCGTATTTCCTTATCAGGGCATCAAGATCGTCAATGAAGCCAACATGCGATGCCAAAAATGTGATCTTGTCCTTCAGATCTTTCAGCAAATTCTGTTCGTTCTTGTCAACAAAAGCCACCATTGTGTCAGAGATCATGGTCATGACTTGCCCTGTTAGACTCTTGCTCTCTTGATCAACTTTTTCAAGTTTAGCAGCCAGCTCTCTCACCATGCTCTCAGTCACCTTGGTCTGTGAGTCTCCACTTACCGGTGTCACTTGAGAGGTTTGGCTATCGGAGGCACTCTTAACGACCACTGATAAGGCCGACTTGACATCTTTAATCACTTCTGCCATTACAGCAGGGGTCATCTTCGGAGAGCCTGCACTTCCAGATGGAGAATTGGACATGCATGCAAGTTTGGAGAGAGAACCTTGCAAGCTGTCCTGCACACAGGTGACGAGGGTGTCCTCTGAGACACCTAAGAGGACTTGTAGCGAGTCAGAGTTGGTTGTCTTCTTCTGCACATCAGACAGAGAGGTGAGAGTCCTTAAAATAACAACAGAAATCATCACAGTCAAACAAATAATATGTAAGGCTGTGAGGAACGTTGCTCTGGTGGAGGTGTGTCAAACACATCTGCACCATTGAAAATAGTGGGGGAATCGTTGCTTTTGCTCTGGGAAAACACCTTAGTGTGGTGGAGGTGTGTCAACCACATCTAATGATAAAAAATAATAATTTATTCAACTTCTATAGTTCTTTTCATTACAGAAAGATTCTGCTGGTTTAAAAACTAAATTAGAAATATGATAAATTAGTACTTCTGTAGGTTTGTATTGAAACTGGCTTGAAAAAAATACACTTAAATTATTCTGTTTCAACCACTCCACAAACAAAAATATGACTTTGTGCATGACACAAGTAATTTTTCCAACAATTGTTTACAGACATATTAGTTAACTTATAATTCACTAATTTGTCTCAATTCCAGTGGGTCAGAAGTTTACATGCACTAAGTTGACTGTGCCTTTAAACAGCTTGGAAAATTCCAGAAAAGGATGTCATGGCTTTAGAAGCTTCTGTTAGGCTAATTGACATCATTTGAGTCTGTGGATGTATGTCAAGGCCAACCTTCGAACTCAGTGCCTCTTCGCTTGACATCATGGGAAAATCAAAAGAAATCAGCCAAGACCTCAGAAAAAAAATTGGTTCATCCTTGGGAGCAATTTCCAAACGGCTGAAGGTACCACGTTCATCTGTACAAACAATAGTACGCAAGTATAAACACCATGGGACCACGCAGCCGTCATACCACTCAGGAAGGAGACGCGTTCTGTCTCCTAGAGATGAACGTACTTGGGTGAGAAAAGTGCAAATCAATCCCAGAACAACAGCAAAGGACCATGTGAAGATGCTGGAGGAAACAGGTACAAAAGTATCTATATCCACAGTAAAACGAGTCCTATATCGACATAACCTGAAAGGCCGCTCAGCAGGGAAGAAGCCACTGCTCCCGGAATCCGCCATAAAAAACCCAGACTACGGTTTGCAACTGCACATGGGGACAAAGATCGTACTTTTTGGAGAAATGTCCTCTGGTCTGATGAAACAAAAATAGAACTGTTTGGGCATAATGACCATCATTATGTTTGGAGGAAAAAGGGTGAGGCTTGCAAGCCAAAGTAAAATCCCAAAAATGAAGCATAAAATAACACCATCCCATCCCAACCGTGAAGCACGGGGGTAGCAGAATCATGTTGTGGGGTGCTTTGCTGCAGGAGGGTCTAGTGCACTTCACAAAGTAGATAGCATCATGAGGATGGAAAATTACGTGGATATATTGAAGCAACATCTCAAGACTTCAGTCAGGAAGTTAAAGCTTGGTCGCAAATGGGTCTTCCAAATGGACATGACCCCAAGCATACTTCCAAAGTTGTGGCAAAATGACTTAAGAACAACAAAGTCAAGGTGTTGGAGTGGCCATCACAAAGCCCTGACCTCATTGCTATGGAACATTTGTCGGCAGAACTGAAAAAGCTTGTGCGAGCAAGGAGGCCTACGAACCTGACTCAGTCATACCAGCTCTGTCAGGAGGAATGGGCCAAAATTCTCCCAACCTATTGTGGGAAGCTTATGGAAGGCTACCCAAAACATTTGACCCAAGTTAAACAATTTAAAGGCAATGCTACCAAATACTATTTGAGTGCATGTAAACTTCTGACCCACTGGGAATGTGAAGAAATAAATAAAAGCTGAAATAAATTATTCTTTCTTCTTCTATTATTCTGACATTTCACATTCTTAAAATAAAGTGGTGATCCTAACTGACCTAAAACAGGGAATTTTTACTAGGATTAAATGTCCGGAATTGTGAAAAACTGAGTTTAAATGTACCTGGCTAAGGTGTATGTAAACTTCCGAATTCAACTGTATATGGGCATATCTATCCTCTAAAAAATATGTTGAAATTGCTATAAACATCAAATACTGTTTAAGGACAATCATAAATAAAAGGCAGTATTGAAGAATGGTTACGGACATACCTCATGACTGGCTTGGGCAATGGTTTTGGGCAGTAGCTTCCACTGCCCAGACTGCCCATCTCCTTAGTCAGGTAAATCTCCTTTAACTTAAGTTGTTGTGATTCCTGCTCTTCTTCCTCTTCCTGATCCATACAGTTGGAGGAAGGGTAGGGAGTCGGGATGCGAAAGCTATTGTAAGACTTTCGACTGCCTGGCCTCTTAGGTACACCAGCCTCAGTAAATCTCACGCGGGATTTGGTGTTAGACTTATCGTCTAACAAACTGGTGAGTGACGCTGTGAGAGATCTCTGTGACAATGGAGAGGAGGCAGCATCTTGGATGCCCAGTAGTTCGTAAAGACCTGGGATGATGATCTGCATCAGCTTGTCCGATAAAAACTGGACAATCCTCAGACACAAGCCGGCAAGCTGTTGTTTTGTCAGCTGTATTCCAGAAACAGAAGAAGTGTTTTAAAATGTTGCATAGTGCGTCTTTCAAAAGCTTATGAACAAGGTTAAACATTCAGTGATCATTGTATTCTAAATAAGCTTTCAGATCTTACCGGGTCAGAAATGCCATTACGAATCCTACTCCATTGCCTGAAAATTATTCATATGAATTATTCATATTAATAGTATTAATATTGTCAGAAATGTCGGACAGTAGAGTCATCAGATTAGACAGTATTTTACACACGCTTTGTAGCAATTGTTTTGACAACATTGTGGTGTGATGTAACTTTTTCCGCAATGGAAATGTAGTTGATGAATCTGCTTTCATATAATCCTTTACAGGTTTGATAGTAGTACTGTACCAAAGAAAATAGAACATACTCCTCAGTTAGGTTCTGCAGGAAGTTGATAATCAGTGAAAAAGACTCAAGATTTGTCGCACTGTTGAGGCTCTCTTCTTCTGTGGTTTCCACAGTGCTGCTTTGCTTCTGGTAGAAATAAACATTATGAATCTCAAATAATGGCACCAACAGAGTCAAACATAATATTTACAACAAATATCATACTGAAAGAACTTATGAACCGTTAGAGAGTGGAGGAGCATTGGCAAAGTTGGACAAATTTAAACAACTGAAACACAACAGAGATGGTTGTGGTACGTCAACATTGCCAATGATAGCATCACTATAACATTTTATTGGATTAATGTTGTAATATGAAATGACAAGGTCAACTTACCATCTCATTGACAGCTTCAGAGGTCAGGTGGTCATCCACCACACAGACAGGCAGGTCTAGAGACTGGGACAAGGCTCTATGGTCATAACCAGGAGAGAATGGAAACAACATCAGAGCAGTCCCAATGGCAGAATCTAACCACTGTCTTCATGTCAAAGACTCACTCACTAGTTGCTTTAAAACATGGCCACAAATAATGAGGGGTTCAAATAGACATGCTGGGGATTTTGATTACAAATGACTCTCAAGAATAATTCTCACAATGCCCCATATTGGTAGTAGTCAGTGACTTATTAGCTCTCTCTCTTAATCTAAAACACAAATATCTAACTGGACAGAGTGTGTGGCCCACCTGACTGTCTTTTGTCAGAAACATCATAATGTTTAAAATTGTTCTTTCCTCCAGGGACATCTCAACCTATTTTATACAAAGGTTTGGATGATCTCTCAAAGTTGAAAATAATGACTCATTATGTGAACTGAACCATTTACAGCCCTCAAAACAACAGTTAGGCCTATTCCCCTATAGTTAGGCCTTACCCCTATTTTGCATTGGACTTAGTAACCTGGAATTAAAATTCAAACCCCGAGGGACAAAGTACAAATCTTGATTCTGCCACTGAACAGGCAGTTAACCACTTTGAAGATGAAAATAGTTTTTATTGTGAAACAAACATGAAATAAGTAAAAAAAAAGAAAACTTATATCCACTATATCACCTCCCAACAGTCAATACTTTTACATTTGCCCCATTTTGCAGCCCATTACAGCCCTAAAGCAATCTCTTGGGCTCATTTCATCTAAATGGAAGGGCAACATGACATTGACAAACCTTGTCATATTCTTTCACCGGGACAAAAACCCAGGCTTTCCTAAAATATTTACCTCAGCCAGTCTAGAACCCAGGTGTGTCTAAAAACACATGCACTCCTCCATAAGGTTCATGGGTTGGGTTTTGTTTTATCCCAGTACAAGACATTCAACTGGATTCAGGATTAAACACAAGCAGTCTTTAAGGTATATCTTATTACAGTTTAGGCCTACCAGTTTAGGCCTACCTACACAGACAGGCAGGTCTAGAGACTGGGACAAGGCTCTATGGTCATAACCAGGAGAGAATGGAAACATCAGAGCAGTCCCAATGGCAGAATCTAACCACTGTCTTCATGTCAAAGACTCACTTAGTAGTTAATACATGGCCACAAATAATGAGGGGTTCAAATAGATCGGCTGGGGACTTGACCCTACAAATGACTCCAAGACTGACGCCTGACCTGCCCCATAAAAAGTTATCTCTTATTAGTCTCTCTCTCTTAATCTCCACACAAATATCTAACTGGACAGAGTGTGAGTGGCCTTACCTAACTGTCTCAGTGTCAGAAACATCATAGTCTTGTTGTTCTATGTCCTCCAGGGACATCTCAGCTCCAGCAGACGGGGCAAAGCCTGGGATGATCTCTCAAACTGAAAATAATGACTGTTTATGTGAACTGAACCATTTACAGCGGCTTAAGAAAGTATTCACCCCCCTTGGCATTTTCCTTATTTTGTTGCCTTATAACCTGGAATTAAAATTGATTTTTGGGGGGTTTGTATAATTTGATTTACACAACATGCCTACCACTTTGAAGATGCAAAATATTTTTTATTGTGAAACAAACATGAAATAAGACAAAAAAAAAACAGAAAACTTGAGCGTGAATAACTATTCACCTCCCAAAGTCAATACTTTGTAGAGCCACATTTTGCAGCAATTACAGCAACAAGTCTCTTGGGGTACGTCTCTATAAGCTTGGCACATCTAGCCACTGGGACTTGCCCATTCTTCAAGACAAAACTGCTCCAGCTCCTTCTAGTTGGATGGGTTCCGCTGGTGTACAGCAATCTTTAAATCATACCCCAGATTCTCAATTGGATTGAGGTCTGGGTTTTGACTAGGCCATTCCAAGACATTCAAATATTTCCCCTTAAACCACTCGAGTGTTGCTTTAGCAGTATGCTTAGGGTCATTGTCCTGCTGGAACAGGTTTCCCTCAAGAATTTCCCTGTATTTAGCGCCATCCATCATTCCTTCAATTCTGACCAGTTTCCCAGTCCTTGCCGATGAAAAACATCCCCACAGCATGATGATGCCCCCACCATGCTTCACTGTAGGGATGATGTTCTCAGGGTGATGAGAAAATAGCATTGTCCTTGATGGCTGAAGAGCTCAATTTTGTCTCATCTGACCAGAGTACCTTCTTACATATGTTTGGGGAGGCTCCCACATGCCTTTTTGGCAAACACCAAACTTGTTTGCTCATTTTTTTCTTTAAGCAATGGTTTTTTTCTGGTCACTCTTACGTAAAACCCAGCCCTGTGGAGTGTATGGCTGAAGTGGCCCTATGGACAGATACTCCAATCCCCGCTGTGGAGCTTTGCAGCTCCTTCAGGGTTGTCTTTGGTCTCTTTGTTGCCTCTCTGGTTAATGCCCTCCTTGCCTGGTCCGTGAGTTTTGGTGGGTGGCCCTCTCTTGGCAGGTTTGTTGTGGTGCCATATTCTTTCAATTTTTTAATAATGGATTTAATGGTGCTCCTGGGATGTTCAAAGTTGGTGGTGCCCCTTGATGTTCGATCGGGTTCAGCTCCGGGCTCTGGCTGGGCCACTCAAGGACATTCAGACACTTGTCCCAAAGCCACTCCTGCATTGTCCTGTCTGTGTGCTTAGGGTCGTTGTCCTGTTAGAAGGTGAACTTTTGCCCCAGTGTGTGGTTCTGAGCACTCTGGAGCTAGTTTTCAACAAGGATCTCTCTGTACTTTGCTCCATTCATCTTTCCCTAGATTCCGACAAGTCTCCCAGGCCCTGCTGCTGAAAAACATCCCCACAGCATGATGCTACCACCACCAGGCTTCACCGTAGGGATGGTGCCAGGTTTCCTCTAGACGTGACGCTTGGCATTCAGGCCAAAAGTTCAATTTTGGTTTCATCAGACCAGAGAATCTTGTTTCTCATGTCTGAGTCCTTTAGGTGCCTTTTACTGAGGAGTGGCTTCCGTCTGGCCACTCTATCATAAAGGTCTGATTGGTGGAGTGCTGCAGAGATGGTTGTCCTTCTGGAAGGTTCTCCCATCTCCACAGAGGAACTGGAGCTCTGTCAGAGTGACTATCAGGTTCATGGTCACCTTCCTGACCAATGCCCTTCTCCCCTGAATGCTCAGTTTGGCCCGGGCGGCCAGCTGTAGGAAAAGTCTTGGTGGTTCCAAACTTCTTCCATTTAAGAATGATGGAGGCCAATGTGATCTTGGGGACCTTCAATGCTGCAGGCAGTTTTTGGTATCCTTCCCCAGATCTGTGCCTCAACACAATCCTGTCTCTGAGCTCTACGGACATTTCCTTCGACCTCATGGCTTGGTCTTTGCTCTGACATGCACTGTCAACTGTGGGACCTTAGGTATGTGCCTTTCCAAATCATGTCCAATCAATTGAATTTACCACAGGTGGACTCCAATCATGTTGTAGAAACATCTCAAGGATGATCAAGGGAAACAGGATGCACCGGAGCTCAATTTCGAGTCTCATAGCAAAGGGTTTGAATACTTATGTAAATAAGGTATTTCTGTTTTTTTCCGTTTTAAATTGCAAAAATGTCTAAAAAACAGTTTTTGCTTTGTCATTATGGGATATTGTGTGTAAATTGATGAGGAAAATGTTGTCTGTAATCCATTTTATAATAAGGCTGTAATGTAAAAAATGAAATGTGTAAAAAGTCAAGGGGTCTGAATACTTTCCAAATGCACTGAAGCAGTCTATAAGATATATCTTATTACAGTTTAGGCCTACCTTGTTATTTTCTTCCATCTGGCAATATCATATTAATGGATTACATCTATTTAGTTTGTTTTGTTGCTAGTATTTTTATTAATTGTTTGAAAATACAAGTATTATCTACTTTCTGAAGGACAGCCAAGTTGATAGGCAACATAGAAGCTACAGACAATTATGACATCATTGGAACACATGCACGTGTCACAAACACCTTTAGCCCAAAAAAGCAGTGTAGCAGTGCTGCCCAAGCTGGGGGCGATACACTTTTATTAGGCTTTTATTCAGATTCACAAACAATGCTCTACTTGAAGTCAATGAGTAAACATGTAGCAACATGGCTGAGCTTTAACGTGTAAGTAGAAGTTGACACTAACCATATGTATAATCCTAAAATGCTTGCCCTAAATACCAGTCTAGAACCCAGGTATGTCTCCTGCTATTTATAGTATCTTTCAAGTACATCTTATTACAGTTTAGGCCTATCTTATTATTTTCTTCCATCTAGCAATATCATTTTAAGGGCAAATACACACACATGTGTTGTAGGCCAATGAACTCCATAGTTTTAATCAGAGTTTATAATAAGGAAGGGGAATTCTGTAACAGTTTATGACATCAAAGGTATGGCAGCTATGGAGAATCATTTTCAAAACAATGTCCAAAGCGGGAAATCATTGGATGTGATTCATTCGATTCTATGCAATTTCATCTTTGAGGACTGACATGGAAGCAACCATTACACAACCCTGAACTCAATAACCCCACCCCAGTTTCAGAAGAGATATCAAACCATATCTGGTCATATTGTATTACATCCACCCAGGCTGTGCCTGGACAGTGATGGATGGCTATATGGAGCATCCTTGTCCATCATGTTCAGTGTGTTAGTGCTCTCACCACAGAGAGGCAGCAGCCTCCACTGAGCAGCTCAGCAGCCTCCACTGATATATACTTATACTGTATTGCAATGCTTCTGGTCACTTGCACACTATGATTTGTCTCTTTGTTTTGGGATTTGTGTGTTGGCCTGTTTTGAAATAGTTTGATAATAACCTATTACTTTGACCTAATGCACTTCATCAATGATGGTGGTTGTATTGTTTTGGATTTGTACTGATAAGCATCATGTTGTCTTACTCCAGGGAACTTTCCAGCAAATGTGGATCTCAAAACAGGAGTTGGAAGAGGGCGGGAAGCAGTGCGTAGACAGGTGCCAAGGTGACAAGTGCCCTTGATCGACCACCAACAGCATCTGCTGCCTCCAGAACTCACAATAACATGTCAAGTTTAACCTTTTACTGTGAGCTCAGTGTAACGGATGTGAAACGGCTAGCTTAGTTAGCGGTGTGCGCTAAATAGCGTTTCAATCGGTGACGTCACTTGCTCTGAGACCTTGAAGTAGTTGTTCCCCTTGCTCTGCAAGGGCCGCGGCTTTTGTGGAGCGATGGGTAACGACGCTTCGAGGGTGACTGTTGTTGATGTGTGCAGAAGGTCCCTGGTTCGCGCCCGGGTATGGGCGAGGGGACGGTTTAAAATTATACTGTTACATCAGGAACACCCAAGGACGGTAGTTCTGTCGATTTAAAAAAAAAAGTTGTTTTTTTTTAAACTGGATAATCGAATCTGCCTTTATCATTTTTTGTAGGTAACATGAACTATAACGAACTGTGTCACATATTCCATTGCTATGAAAAGGGTGAAAGGCTGAGGGCCTTTTGACTCCATCTTCAGTATGCCATTTTCAGTTTGTTTATGGACCTTATATTCTGATCTCAACCTTCTTGACAGGTACGAAACACTTGGTTAGTGTATGTGTCTTATCCAAAGGGTTGTCAGGTGAACGTTGAAGATGCTTCTTGGAGGTGATCTAATGATGTCATTGAGTTGCTCACTGGACAAGACAATTATTCACTGAAAATTAAATCTGTCTTTCATTTAACTTATGTTGATACTTGATTGGCTATTTGCTGTCTTTTGAAAATACAAAAATAAATATAACTGTTTTATGAAGCACTGGTAGACATTCATTGTTTTCAAAATCATATTTTCAGCAAAACAGATACATACGTTTACAATATGACATCAAATCAAAATAAAATAAGTGATATGTAAATGATTGGCAAAAGGCTCCAACCACCCAAGTCATAGACTGTTCACTCTGCTACCACACGGCAAGCGATACGAGAGCACCAAGTCTGGGACAAAAGCTCCTTAACAGCTTCTACCCCCAAGCCATTAGACTGCTGAACAGCTTCTACCCCCAAGCCATTAGACTGCTGAACAGCTTCTACCCCCAACTCATAAGACTGCTGAACATTTTCTACCCCCAAGTCATTAGACTGCTGAACAGCTTCTACCCCCAAGTCAATAGACTGTTGAACAGCTTCTACCCCCAAGTCAATAGACTGTTGAACAGCTTCTACCCCCAAGCCATTAGACTGCTGAACAGCTTCTACCCCCAAGCCATTAGACTGCTGAACAGCTTCTACCCCCAAGCCATTAGACTGCTGAACAGCTTCTACCCCAACTCATAAGACTGCTGAACAGCTTCTACCCCCAAGCCATTAGACTGCTGAACAGCTTCTACCCCCAAGTCATTAGACTGCTGAACGTTAATTAAATGGCCACCTGCACTATTTGCATTGACCCCTTTGTTATTGATGTATTTTTCTAATTGTTTTCCACTGACTCTCTTGAATTGGCTCAATGCACACTCACTACACTCTACCCACACATTCACTGTGACACTGACCGACTTTCACACTAGCTGCTGCTACTGTGTTTATTATCTATGCTGATTGCATTGTCACTTTTACCCTTACCTACATGTACATACTGTATTACCTCGACTACCTTGCACATTGACTCGGTACTGGTACTCCTTGTATATAGCCTCTTTATTGTTATTGTGTTACTATTTAGAAAATATTTTCTTACTTTTTTAACTGCATTGTTGGGAATGGGCTCGAAATAAAGCCTCTCACAGTTGTTTTCGGCGTATGTGACCAATACGATTAGATTTTCATCTGAACAAATGAATGCTCTCGTTGTTATAATGAGGAATTTATTTAAATAATTTGGTTTTCCTTGAAGATTTGAATGGGCTGAGAAAGCCTTTCGTGATGGATCTAGACAATCTGGTGAAAAGGGAGGGTTTGCGACTCTTCTCTTCAAGTGGGAAGGACGATGCGATATCATAAATTCCCTCTGGAGAAAAGGAGCCATGAGATGTTGTCATCGTCTCTGCAACGAAAGACCATCCATCATGCTATCAATTTACATTTTTACTCATTTATCAGCCACTGTTATCCAGAGAGACTTACAAGGAGCAATTAGGATTAAGTGCCTCGCTCAAGAGCGCATTGACAGATTTTGCCTCGTGAACTCAGGGATTCTGAACCAGCAACCTATCGGTTACTGGCCCAACCTCTTAACCCACTAGGCTACCACCCAGCCCACAGTACAGTATGTCATAGGTAACAACTCAGAGGAGTACAATGTCTTTCCAAATGAATTAGTGGAATGGTAAAGGGATAATGTCTCAGTCTTGACTGAGCAGCAGCCTAAACAACAGCAGGGCTTACCTGTAAAGTACACAGTAGGGGAAATGTTCTGAGGCTGGTACTCCAGAGACTCTTGAGGACAGAGGTTCTTACTAACTTTCTTGGAACCCTGGTTGGTGGGAAAAGGCACATTAAAACAAACTGAAAAATGTTCGATATCTTAAAGTACAGCATATCAATTTAAAGAAGCAGTGCAATGCCATGACACAAAGAATCATATATCTCATAAAAGGTCAACAGCAGTGTTATTCATGAAAGATGTATGTGTACTATACCTTTGTGTTAAAGGTGAGGACCTGCTCTCCAGTACTGCTGATGGTATCCCTTTCCAAATCAAACACGCCTTCTACAATGTCACTGGTGGCCACGCTGGTAGCGGACTCAAAATAACATTTAGCAGTGGCTTTGGTGATCATTTGAAGAATGACCATGCAAGTCGAAGTCTTTGGATCGTTCTGGACTGAAACATCAAAGTTTATATTTTCATACTCATCTGACCACTGTCTCAGGAAGCCCTTCACTGTCTCTTCAGCAAATATCTGGAGAAGCTGAGAGGAGAGCTCCTTGGATATGGCACATTGTTCCTTTCCCCATTTCAGCCTTGAAAGAATGGAGTCTGAAGCACTTTTGGCTGCTTCCAATGTTAAGACCTGTGGAGTGCTGTGGCTGTCCTGAAGGGCTATCACTTTATCCACCAATTCATGACTGAAAATGTGGATGGTCCAAGTGGAAATGATTTTTCTCAATTTCCTAACAGCAGATCGGAGGTCGTCAAGATGAGAAGCACCCTGTCCATTTTCCTGTGTGTTCTCAACACTTTCCACCATAATGTCCACTACCACCCCAGCAGCTTGCCTGACTTTGTCCACAAAGGTTACAGGAAGTAAGTCCTCTGTGTGAAAGAAGTCCTCAATGATTGTGTTTCTAACAATGGGAAAGTCAATCTGAGCAGGAAACTCAGTGGGGATGGGAGTCCCGGGTAAGGCAAAGTGCCATTTCGACTGCCTTAATTTTGAAGTAGGTGTTAGAGAGATGGAGGAGTGTGAAGAAGAGGTATTTCTTGTATTTTGGCTGTCAGCACTCCTACAACGGATCGTGTCAATATCCTCCAGCATGGATCCTGAGAGCTCAGTGGTTTTAGGTAGTAATTTGTGCGGAATGTCCACACAGGCATCGTTTCCACCAGGTGCAACACTGCTCTGGTTGACCTCAAGATGGCCGAGACTTGCTCTTTGTGATGCAGGACTGCTTTGATATGTAAAGATTTGGATTGAACCAAGTGTTGTGTCTGATCTTTGAAGATCTTTTCTGAGAAACTCGGTAATCTTACTTTGCAGACTGTAGTAGATGTTACGAGCAACAGACCAGATCCTTTTCTCAGAAACCTGTCCAGTGGTGAGCAGGGAGGTTCCAGATACCATGTCAGATGATTGGGTGGTCTGGGTGAGCTCCTGCTGGTCTTTCACCATGGTTTGTATAATATCAGTAGATGTGGTGGATGTAGATACAGACTGAAGGTACTTATCTGTTGTACCTTCCTCCACAATGTTAAATGATCTAGAGAGGACCTCACTCACTCCTTTCTCAGCTTTGGTTTGGAACTCATGACTAGAGAGTTTTTGGAGGCTCTTTGTTGAAAGACTGTGGGAAGATGCAATGCCTTTGGAGGCAGCCGTGCTGCAATCTAGACTTACTGGAGAGGTTCGCTCAGGAGAACCTTGGAGACGTTCAAACATGTCTTCACATGGTGTTGGGGACCTTGACAAGGAGATGTCCTTCAGCTGAGACAGAACACCACCTACCAATATGTTGACCTCAAGGGACAAATCAGATATTTTCTTTCCTACTGTGGAGAAGCAAGGTGCATTTGATGTCTGATCCTCGCATGAGGTCAAGATTGTTGAAATGACCTCTTTGGTACTATTGGTCAGTAGAGCCTCGTCTGTTTCAGTCCAGAGAAGTTTTGAATTCTCGCTGACACCCCTGTGTAGAGCCACTTCAAGGTTCAAACTGCGCAAGTGAGGCACACTCTTACTAGCTTGCCTCAAGTCCTGACTTGCCAAACCAAGGTACTCCTTAGTCCCAAGATGTCCAGAGTCCTCTGTGGGTATATGACTAGACATTCTGCTCAGCATGTCTGACCTCCGCTGATGAATGATGAAGTCCTTTAATGTCTTCTTAATATTGTTATATAAACTAGTGGTAGCAGACCAGATCCTGCTCTGTAGCTTTTGTGCATTTTCCTGGAGGTCAGGTTCTCTCTCCTCTACTTCTGCAGGTTGCGCCGAGCTCTGCAGGTCTTCCACAAATGTGTCAATGATGCCAAAGGCAGCAGAATCCGCACAAATATCCTTTGACCATGTGTACTGGTTTTGAATGGAACAAGACCTGGATGCTACAGAATAAGCAGGCTTTGCACTAGTTAAGCTACTGGTGGACTTTTTAACTAGGAACTCACTCACTGCTTGAGTGGCATTTCTCTTAAATTCCTCACTTGAAAGTTTTCTAATACAATCTAACAGACTGGTCAAAGAAGCTGTGGCCTTACTTCTGCTGTCCTCAATTTGACAGGGGAACTCATATACTATTGGTGATGAGGCCCTGGAATGGGAGATATCCCCAAGCTGAGCCAGAACACCCGCTACAAATTTCTCTCTCTCAATAGAGAAGTCTGATCCTTTTTCTCCAACAGTATACAGGGCGTCCTCCTTCGACATCTCAGTGTTGTACAAGACCAGAAGCTCTGAGATGACTTCTTTGGTGCAAGTTGTCAGAAGGAGCTTGCTTTCTTCTGACTCAGTATGTGCCCAAAGGAGTTTTGAGCACTCACTTAGGCCTCTTTGTAATGTAACTTCACCAGTGGACTCTGGCAACTGAGGCTCACTCTTACTGGGCCTATATTTCATGTCTAAGCAAGGAAGTGGAACTGTCTCCTTAAACTCAGCATTTGTGATGTTGTCATCAGATGTGACAATACTCTTTAAGGCACATCGCTGAAGCTTGCCGAAATAATCTTTCAAGTTGTTTTGGATGCTGTGGTAAATGTGAACAGCAGCAGACCAGGCACTCTTCTGTTGGGGACTCTCTTCAGATTCAGCCAAGGACTTCATATCTGACACGAAAGTCTTAACAACTACTGACGCTGCTGAGCCCACTGGGTGAATTGACTCTGTCTTTACAATGCCAGACAATGTTTGACCTGACACAGCACCTGTTAACTCAGACTGAACGACTGAACTAGGAAAGCTCAAACTACTGACTTTTTTGGCAAGAACTCCACTCACTGCTTGTATTGCTGATGTTTGAAACTCCCGGCTGGAGAGTTTTTGGATGCTCTTAGATGTGAGCGTGCAGGAGGAACCAGATTCACCAATATTGTAGCTGCTCTCGTATTTCCTTATCAGGGCATCAAGATCCTCAATGAAGCCAACATGCGATGCCAAAAACGTGATCTTGTCCTTCAGATCTTTCAGCAAATTCTGTTCGTTCTCGTCAACAAAAGCCACCATTGTGTCAGAGATGGTGGTCATGACTTGCCCTGTTAGACTCTTGCTCTCTTGGTCAACTTTTTCAAGTTTAGCAGCCAGCTCTCTCACCATGCTCTCAGTCACCTTGGTCTGTGAGTCTCCCCTTACCGGTGTCACTAGAGAGGTTTGACTTGCGGAGGCACTCTTAACGACCACTGATAAGGCCGACTTGACATCTTTAGCCAACTCTGCCATTACAGCAGGGGTTAGCATCATAGAGCCTGCACTTCCAGATGGAGAATTGGACATGCATGCAAGTTTGGAGAGAGAACCTTGCAGGCTGTCCTGCACACAGGTGACGAGGGTGTCCTCTGAGACACCTAAGAGGACTTGTAGCGTCTCAGAGTTGGTTGTTTTCTTCTGCACATCAGACAGAGAGGTTAGAGTCCTTGGAAAGAAAACAACAGAAATCATCAAAGTCAAACAAATAATATGTTAGTCTGTGATGCACATTCAGTGTGTCAAATACATCTGCACCATTGAAAACAATGAGGAAAACGCTGCTGTTTCTCTGAGAAAAAACCTTAGTGTGATGTCAGCATAACTGCTTAATTTCTAAAGCCCAATAAAATGTATTTTGTATAAGTAATTTGTATTGAAACTGGCCTGTAGATATCTATCCTCTACAAAAATCCAAATTGCTATAAACTTCAAATACTGTAACTTCTAATAACTTCAAGGACAATCATAAATACAAGGCAGTTTGAAGAAATGTTAAAGGGAAATTTCTAAATGTTTCAACTTCATATTCATCATCTCCAGCACCACCCCAACATCAGCATATGTGAAAAACGGGCATTTCTATGTTTTGTAGTAAAAAAGAAAGAGGAAGATAAGTGTTTTCTATGACATCATCAACCAATTAGTAGGCAATGCCTACTCATAATTGGTTAAAATCACACGATGCACACTGATGATGTCATTAGAATCGAGAGCTGAGCATTTAACCAACATTTTTGTTATTTTTCGGTTTTTAAACAACTAATTGACCGATGTCGGCTCAATTATTTGAATTCAATATATATATATTTTTTCTTCTTCTGTGAGCTCGATGCTCAGTTTCTGTAGAGATAAATCAGATCAAGCACGAACTATGCAATGTAGTAGGGAGTTGTAGTTTCCAACAAGCCAATATTCTACATAGTTTAGCACAGAAAATATGGCAATTAATTCCCATAATCCATTGCACGCGCACTTACTTGTCCACTCTGTGTGGAGCAGATACGGAAACCTCATTGACTGAGACGGAGAGACGAGAGAATGCATGAGAGAGATAAAAAGCAGTTGCGTTGCGAGGATTCTCTACCTGGAAATACATGATCTAAGTGATTGACAGTTGGTGTTCAGCGGTCATAAAAGTAGGTCTTATTTTCTTAGAAGAACTACTAAAATAGTGATTTTGTCAGACAGGATAAGCAGCAGCTCTATAGAGATGAGTTGATGACTTGGAATGAAATAATAAAGTCATCAAATAAATATTTTATATGAGAAAGTAAATGATGGTTGATAAGTCATAAACAGTAATGGACAGTCACTACCATCATGGGACTTTTATTCATTGTTTTATTATGTGTTGTTACAGCATAGTGCATTCAATGTCTAAAAAAAGTATTGAAATCCAGAACCGTGATTATTTTTTAAATATTTGAATCGAAACCAAACCAACCTCAAAAAGCACTAATTTCTCAGCACTATTGGAAACAGTTACGTCCCTCTATATTTTTTTTACTACAAAGCATGGAAATGTGTAATTTTCACATATGGTGATGCTGGAGATGAATATGAAGTTGTTAAATTTCCCTTTAAGAACATACCTCATGGCCCCCTTGGGCAGGTAGCTTCCACTGCCCTTAGTCAGGTAAATCTCCTTGAACTTAAGTTGTGATTCCTGCTCTTCTTCCTCTTCCTGCTCCATACAGTTGGAGGAAGGGTAGGGAGTCGGGATGCGAAAGCTATTGTAAGACTTTCGACTGCCTGGCCTCTTAGGTACACCAGCCTCAGTAAATCTCACGCGGGACTTGGTGTTAACCTTATCGTCTAACAGACTGGTGAGTGACGCTGTGAGAGATCTCTGTGACAATGGAGAGGAGGCAGTATCTTGGATGCCCAGTAGTTCATAAAGACCTGGGATGATGATCTGCATCAGCTTGTCCGATAAAAACTGGACAATCCTCAGACACAAGCCGGCAAGCTGTTGTTTTGTCAGCTGTATTCCAGAAACAGAAGAAGTGTTTTAAAATGTTGCATAGTGCGTCTTTCAAAAGCTTATGAACAAGGTTAAACATTATGCAGAGTTTTCATGGTAATCTAATTAAATTGTCAGTAACATGATCTTACCGGGTCAAACATGCCCTCACGAATCCCCCTCCATTGCCTGAAAACAATATTGTTATAAATGTTGTCATATCAGGATGCGTGGCAGAATTGTTTTTATTTAATTATTTGCCTGATCGTGAAGTTATACTTGCTTTGTGTCAGTTGTTTTGACAAAATTGCAATGTGACAACTTTTCTAGCACTGAACATTTTTTTCCGATTGATCAGTTTCTAATTTGATCCTATTTCCTTGAAGGTGTGATAGTACCAAAGAAAACAGAACATACTTCTCAGTTAGGTTTTGAAGGAAGTCCATAAGTGTCTGATGTTCCACATTGTTGAGCTTCCCCTCTTCTGTGGTTTCCATCACTGAGGTTGCTCTGCTCCTGGTAGAATTGCTCTGCTCCTGGTAGAAATGTAATTATATTGCAAATAATCAAACTTAATATCATACTGAAATAATTTTTAACTGTTAAAGAGTGGAGGAGCATTGGCAACGTTGGGCCAATTAAACAACTGCAACACAACAGAGATGGTTGTGGTACGTCAACATTGCCAATGATAGCATCACTATAAATGCTAATTTTGATTTACAATGATGACATCATCCTGTGGTTGAAATTTCACCCTCAAAACAACAGATTATGTTGATGATTCAATGTATTTTCCAAGAAGATTCCATGTCACAATACATTGACAAATTACGTTGAAACAACGTTGATTCAACCAGTTGGTGCCCAGTGGGATGCCTGCGCTGTAACGTGTTCGTAGAAGTTAACACTAACCACTGGTACAGGGTCAACTGTTCTTTCACCCCCCTAATGGGTCATCTGATCCTAAACCTGTGGTTTAAGACAACCGATACCTTGAGCTGATTAAAAATACAAATTGACCAGAAACATGCTAATTTTGAAACAAACCTATTGTATATGAAGATGCTTGTGTTTCCAACTTCCCAAAGTTAGTAAACATCCAGAGTTTAGAGGATGAAGACAGTGTAGGCCTATACCCCAACTTATCCACACACACACACACTTTACATTTGAACAATATGTATGGAGCCACCAGCCCTAAAGCATGAACATGTTTTTTTGCTAGAAAATGTGGATTAGGAGAAGAAAAATTATCCTTTTTGGTAGTTTCATCTAAATAGAAGGGCAACATGACATTGACAAACCTTGTCATATCTGCTTTCACCGGGATTTAAAAACCCAGGCTCGTTTACCTCAGCCAGTTTAGAACCCAGGTGTGTCTACAAAACACATGCACTCCTCCATAAGGTTCGTGGGTTCCCTATTGTTTTATCCCAGTACAAGAGGGGCAACTGGATTCAGGATTAAACACAAGCAGTCTTTAAGGTATATCTTATTACAGTTTAGGCCTACCTTATTATTTTCTTCCATCTGGCAATATCGTTTCAAGGAATGAAATCTGTTTTGTTGCTAATATTATTATTAATTTTAGGAAAATACAGCTGTAGAGTACAAGAATCAGCTACTTTCTGAAGGGAAGCCAAGCTCATAAGCAATTTAGAACCTACAGACAATTATGACAACATTGGAACGCATGAATGTGTCACAAAGTGCGTGTGTGTTCAAAGTGCGTGAGTTCTCCATCACAGACGCAGTTGCTTACCCAATCTCTCTGAAATGGAACTCTGCTGCAGAGGAAGGCTTGAGCGATTGCGAGGTATTCCCAAAGAACCATGCTGCACCCTTCTCCAAAGTGTTGACTTTCTACCGGAGGGAGCCCTTCTCTCTGGAAGCCTACTACAACACCCCCAACGAGCTGCCGTACCCCGACCCCACCATAGACCATACAAACGCTCCACACCGCGTGGCCGCGGCCACCCTAATCTGGTGGTCCCAGCGCGCACGACCCACGTGGAGTTCCTGGTCTCCGGTAGCCTCTGGAACTGCCGATCTGCGGCCAACAAGGCAGAGTTCATCTCAGCCTATGCCTCCCTCCAGTCCCTCGACTTCCTGGCACTGACGGAAACATGGATCACCACAGATAACACTGCTACTCCTACTGCTCTCTCTTCGTCCGCCCACGTGTTCTCGCACACCCCGAGAGCTTCTGGTCAGCGGGGTGGTGGCACCGGGATCCTCATCTCTCCCAAGTGGTCATTCTCTCTCTCTCCCCTTACCCATCTATCTATCGCCTCCTTTGAATTCCATGCTGTCACAGTTACCAGCCCTTTCAAGCTTAACATCCTTATCATTTATCGCCCTCCAGGTTCCCTCGGAGAGTTCATCAATGAGCTTGATGCCTTGATAAGCTCCTTTCCTGAGGACGGCTCACCTCTCACAGTCCTGGGCGACTTTAACCTCCCCACGTCTACCTTTGACTCATTCCTCTCTGCCTCCTTCTTTCCACTCCTCTCCTCTTTTGACCTCACCCTCTCACCTTCCCCCCTACTCACAAGGCAGGCAATACGCTCGACCTCATCTTTACTAGATGCTGTTCTTCCACTAACCTCACTGCAACTCCCCTCCAAGTCTCCGACCACTACCTTGTATCCTTTTCCCTCTCGCTCTCATCCAACACTTCCCACACTGCCCCTACTCGGATGGTATCGCGCCGTCCCAACCTTCGCTCTCTCTCCCGCGCTACTCTTTCCTCTTCCATCCTATCATCTCTTCCCTCTGCTCATACCTTCTCCAACCTTTCTCCTGATTCTGCCTCAACCCTCCTCTCTTCCCTTTCTGCATCCTTTGACTCTCTATGTCCCCTATCCTCCAGGCCGGCTCGGTCCTCCCCTCCCGCTCCGTGGCTCGATGACTCATTGCGAGCTCACAGAACAGAGCTCCGGGCAGCCGAGCGGAAATGGAGGAAAACTCGCCTCCCTGCGGATCTGGCATCCTTTCACTCCCTCCTCTCTACATTTTCCTCCTCTGTCTCTGCTGCTAAAGCCACTTTCTACCACTCTAAATTCCAAGCATCTGCCTCTAACCCTAGGAAGCTCTTTGCCACCTTCTCCTCCCTCCTGAATCCTCCCCCCCCTCCTCCCTCTCTGCAGATGACTTCGTCAACCATTTTGAAAAGAAGGTCGACGACATCCGATCCTCGTTGCTAAGTCAAACGACACCGCTGGTTCTGCTCACACTGCCCCACCCTGTGCTCTGACCTCTTTCTCCCTCTCTCTCCAGATGAAATCTCGCTTCTTGTGACGGCCGGCCGCCCAACAACCTGCCCGCTTGACCCTATCCCCTCCTCTCTTCTCCAGACCATTTCCGGGGACCTTCTCCCTTACCTCACCTCGCTCATCAACTCATCCCTGACCGCTGGCTACGTCCCTTCCGTCTTCAAGAGAGCGAGAGTTGCACCCCTTCTGAAAAAACCTACACTCGATCCCTCCGATGTCAACAACTACAGACCAGTATCCCTTCTTTCTTTTCTCTCCAAAACTCTTGAACGTGCCGTCCTTGGCCAGCTCTCCCGCTATCTCTCTCAGAATGACCTTCTTGATCCAAATCAGTCAGGTTTCAAGACTAGTCATTCAACTGAGACTGCTCTTCTCTGCATCACGGAGCGCTCCGCACTGCTAAAGCTAACTCTCTCTCCTCTGCTCTCATCCTTCTAGACCTATCGGCGGCCTTCGATACTGTGAACCATCAGATCCTCCTCTCCACCCTCTCCGAGTTGGGCATCTCCGGCGCGGCCCACGCTTGGATTGCGTCCTACCTGACAGGTCGCTCCTACCAGGTGGCGTGGCGAGAATCTGTCTCCTCGCCACGCGCTCTCACCACTGGTGTCCCCCAGGGCTCTGTTCTAGGCCCTCTCCTATTCTCGCTATACACCAAGTCACTTGGCTCTGTCATAACCTCACATGGTCTCTCCTATCATTGCTATGCAGACGACACACAATTAATCTTCTCCTTTCCCCCTTCTGATGACCAGGTGGCGAATCGCATCTCTGCATGTCTGGCAGACATATCAGTGTGGATGACGGATCACCACCTCAAGCTGAACCTCGGCAAGACGGAGCTGCTCTTCCTCCCGGGGAAGGACTGCCCGTTCCATGATCTCGCCATCACGGTTGACAACTCCATTGTGTCCTCCTCCCAGAGCGCTAAGAACCTTGGCGTGATCCTGGACAACACCCTGTCGTTCTCAACCAACATCATGGCGGTGGCCCGTTCCTGTAGGTTCATGCTCTACAACATCCGCAGAGTACGACCCTGCCTCACACAGGAAGCGGCGCAGGTCCTAATCCAGGCACTTGTCATCTCCCGTCTGGATTACTGCAACTCGCTGTTGGCTGGGCTCCCTGCCTGTGCCATTAAACCCCTACAACTCATCCAGAACGCCGCAGCCCGTCTGGTGTTCAACCTTCCCAAGTTCTCTCACGTCACCCCGCTCCTCCGCTCTCTCCACTGGCTTCCAGTTGAAGCTCGCATCCGCTACAAGACCATGGTGCTTGCCTACGGAGCTGTGAGGGGAACGGCACCGCAGTACCTCCAGGCTCTGATCAGGCCCTACACCCAAGCAAGGGCACTGCGTTCATCCACCTCTGGCCTGCTCGCCTCCCTACCATTGAGGAAGTACAGTTCCCGCTCAGCCCAGTCAAAACTGTTCGCTGCTCTGGCCCCCAATGGTGGAACAAACTCCCTCACGACGCCAGGACAGCGGAGTCAATCACCACCTTCCGGAGACACCTGAAACCCCACCTCTTCAAGGAATACCTAGGATAGGATAAGTAATCCTTCTCACCACCCCCCCCTTAATGATTTAGATGCACTATTGTAAAGTGGCTGTTCCACTGGATGTCAGAAGGTGAATTCACCGATTTGTAAGTCGCTCTGGATAAGAGCGTCTGCTAAATGACTTAAATGTAAATGTGTAAATGTCACAAACGCCTTGTGGTCACATGTTATTTTAGGGCGTGGCTCCGCATTCGTGACCGGTTCTCTTATTTCTATTTTCCGGTATCCGTTCGTGCTGGAATTTGCTATTAATACTTTTCTCATGCCGAAACCGGATTCGATACATACCGGTAGTTAAATGTCAAAAATTATTATATTCGCAATGTCATTAAACAACAACAACAACATAAATAGTTACTACATTTTCGAAACATGATTTTGTCATCAGTTTAGTACCATTTGTTTGATTTTGTGGACCCACGACGAGACTTTATCCATGTTAGCTAGTTGCTAGCGACGCTAGTCAGCATAGGCTGCTACGTGATAAACAGTTTGCGTTAGCGAATTAGCTACCTAGCTAGCCAGCCTAACAAGCTGTCACATCCAGTGGAAACCGATGCAACCCTGCTGCCAAATAAGGGCTAGCTCGATGACCCGTGGTAACAGTGAGGTCCCCATGAGTTTCAAGGCTTTAATAAGTGCTATCGTGCAGAAAAAGCGAATAAAATACTGGTTGATGAGCTAGCTAAATTAGCTAGCAAGACGGGTATGACCGTTAACAGCGTGTATGCACAAAAGCATGACGACACATTGAATATAAGTGAAGCAGGCATGCAGAACGAGATCGCCCCACCAAGCCAGATTAGTAGAGGGGTACAACAACGCCGGGACACAGAGGCATAGCTCATACAATTATATTTTGTTCCAGTCATTGACAATACATGTTGAAAAATAAACACCTGCGTCAAATATATTGCATCGCATGCTTGTGCAAAGACAGGTTGCATGAATTTTTTAAATAATCCGGTGACCACTAGATGGCCTCGTATATCCACATTTAGATCAACTGTTCTTGATTTTTCATCAGTACTGTGAATGACAAGCCCACTGAATCAAGTTTAATAATCGTTATACTCAGCAGGTAGAGGCCTCGGTACTTCAAATCAGTGCTTAATTTGAGCCAGAACAGGATCCGGCACCTTTCCGTTCTGGACTGCTTTGTTCCGGAACCTATTTGGCCGAATCCGGTACCTCTCGTGCCATGAAAAATCATTTTCACTTTTTGCTATGTAACAATTATAATAAAAGCGATCAAAGTTCATTCGAGTTGCCTCTTCGTCAATTATCCTGCCCCCTCATCTCTCCAGAGTTGCACTTCATCATTTGTTTCCTTATAGAATCATAGCTGCATGAAGGGTTCTGGAGGAATGTTCTAAAGTTACGGAATTACTGCTGTCTGTTCAGAAATAAATTATATCATTCATAATAGCCTAATACGTCATGAGAAGCCCTATAATTTAGCTACAGAGGACCAATAGCTTATTTTTTAAATAGCCGAGCTGTGGATTGTAGCCCAATAACAAATAGCCTACAGTTGGGAACGCGAGGCAAATCTGTCAGCGAAAAAACAGCACGCAGACAAAACAGGCCTTTTGCAATATTTCAAATACAATCGAGGGAAAACACAGGTTGAAAAGCAATGACTCTTGCTGAAAAGATAAGACTATGCTGTAGACTACCAAAATATTTGATCAACTCCCAAACATTGTTTTACAAAACAGAGAGAGAGAGAGATAGGCTTTTGACACGAGCGCATCGACAATCTCCAGCCAGTGAGCTGCGCATCATTGGGTGAGTCAGTGAAACTGGAAAGCATTTTTAGGACTAATTTCCTCCTCATGTTGTAGCCTACTATATGTTTCTCCACAAACCTAGGCCTATAGGCTATTGATGGATTCAATACAAGGTCGTTTTTATTGATCTCAGATACTAAGTTTGTCAGTGTCAAAGTAGTCTGCCATTTCGATCATTTGTGCGGATTAAAAAAAGATGATGCCAAAGTCTCCAGTCATGTAAAATTATGTAGAATTTCACGAAATGCGGTTTTAAAAAGGCCAACACTTTCCCGGACCCTGGGCTACTAAAACTGTTCCCCATGTGTGTGTAACAGGGTTGGTTATGTTTCCACTTACCTCTAAAGAAATGTGTATTTACTGCTAACACAGTTGTCTTCATGCTACAGATTTTGCCATCGACAGCCATCAATACCGTTAAGCCCTGCACAACTAACGTGCTGTTTCCCATTTAACAACAGGTATTTACACATGTTATATGTTGTATTGTATTTTTGAATTTTGTTCACCCAGTATGAAAATGTGATGCAATGGATTTTGCCATCCACAGCCATCAATACCGTTAAGCCCTGCACAACTAACGTGCTGTTTCCCATTTAACAACAGAAATAAATGCTCAACTGGGACCACTGGCCGAAGTTATTTATATTGAGAAAACACAACCCATGGAGAGTACATATACATCTGTACCTTCTATAAGTGGCTCTACCCAAATGTGATGATATGCCTTCAATGCTCTATAATAATAGGTGATCTTTTTTCTCATGAGTTCTGGTACCACAGAACCCCCCCCTCTAGCACTCACTCTTTGTTCTGGCACCTCCCAATTTACAAATTAAGCTCTGCTTCAAATCTTTATTTTACAAGGCAAGCCTCTTGAAACTCTGGGGGGCGCTATTTCATTTTTGGATGAAAAACGTTCCCGTTTTAAACAAGATATTTTGTCACAAAAAGATGCTCGACTATGCATATAATTGATAGCTTTGGAAAGAAAACACTCTGAATTTTCCAGAACTGCAAAGATATTGTCTGTGAGTGCCCTAGAACAGGAGCTACAGGCAAAACCAAGATGAAACGGCAACCAGGAAATGAGCAGGATTTTTGAGGCTCTGTTTTCCATTGTCTCCTTATATGGCTGTGAATGCGACAGGAATGAGCCTGCCCTATCTATCGTTTCCCCAAGGTGTCTGCAGCATTGTGACGTATTTGTAGGCATATCATTGGAAGATTGACCATAAGAGACTACATTTTCCAGGTGTCCGCCCGGTGTTCTCCGTCGAAATTGGTGCGTCATTTTCAGCTGCTGGTATTTTTCCATGGGATTCTGAGGGGAAAGCAGGCTTCCGCTGAACGGCATATCAATGAAGAGATATGTGAAAAAACACCTTGAGGATTGATTCTAAACAACGTTTGCCATGTTTCGGTCGATATTATGGAGTTAATTCGGAAAAAGTTTGAAGTTTTGGTGACTGAATTTTCGGTTCGTTTCGGTAGCCAAATGTGATGTACAAAACGGAGCGATTTCTCCTACACAAAGATTCTTTCAGGAAAAACTGAACATTTGCTATGTAACTGAGAGTCTCCTCATTGAAAACATCCGAAGTTCTTCAAAGGTAAATTATTTTATTTATTTGGTTATCTGGTTTTTGTGAAAATGTTGCGTGCTAAATGCTACGCAAAATGCTAAGCTAGCTTGCAATACTCTTACACAAATGCTTGATTTGCTATGGTTCAAAAGCATATTTTGAAAATATGAGATGACAGTGTTAAGAAAAGGCTAAGCTTGAGAGCAGGCATATTATTTTCATTTCATTTGCGATTTTCAGAAATCGTTAACGTTGCTACCTAACCCTACCTACGCCTACCTAACCCTACCTAACCCTACCTACCCCTACCGAACCCTTCCTAACCCTACCTACCCCTACCTAACCCTACCCCTACCTAACCCTACCTAACCCTACCCCTACCTAACCATACCCCTACCTACCCCTACCTAACCCCATACCTACCCCTACCTAACCCTACCTACCCCTACCTACCCTACCGGCTACCCATGTCATTTCTTCTGTGAGCTGCTCCATACCAAAACCAGTTGAGAGCTGTGTGCCATTTGCTGCCTGCAGAAACTAGGCTGTGTGTGCTTCGAGCACGTTAATGTATTTCACTGCTTTGTGACTGTGTAGGCTACACTGTGCATGATTTCTCTATTGTACTACATAACTGATGAGTGGTGTACCTCTACGACACTATTTTCATATGCATCGGGTGAGGATTTAACCCTCCTGTTGTGTTCCAGTCGAATTGGACCGATTTACAAGTTTTCTCTCTGAAAAAGTGTAGTTCATTTTAATCTGATTGTCATCAGGTTCCATGTCTTTGTTCACACAGGGCATCTGAGGCTGTATTCACGATCCCGGATCCGGGATGGGTAGTATCAAGAGGTGATATATATATAGTGTGGTGATATATAGTGTGGTGATATATAGTGTGGTGATATATATAGTGTGGTGATATATATAGTGTGGTGATATATATAGTGTGGTGATAATATAGTGTGGTGATATATAGTATGGTGATATATATATAGTATGGTGATATATATATAGTATGGTGATATATATAGTGTGGTGATATATATAGTGTGGTGATATATATGGTGTGGTGATATATAGTGTTGTGATATAAAGTATGGTTATATAGTATGGTGATATATAGTGTGTTGATATATAGTGTGGTGATATATATAGTATGGTGATATATGGTGATATATAGTGTGGTGATATAGTGTGGTGATATAGATAGTGTGGTGATATAGATAGTGTGGTGATATAGATAGTGTGGTGATATAGATAGTGTGGTGATATAGATAGTGTGGTGATATATAGATAGTATGGTGATATATATAGTATGGTGATATATATAGTATGGTGATATATATAGTATGGTGATATATATAGTGTTGTGATATATAGTGTTGTGATATAAAGTATGGTTATATAGTATGGTGATATATAGTGTGGTGATATATAGTGTGGTGATATATAGTGTGGTGATATATAGTATGGTTATATATAGTGTGGTGATATATAGTGTGGTGATATATATAGTATGGTGATATATATATAGTGTGGTGATCAAATCAAATTTATTTATATAGCCCTTCGTACATCAGCTGATATCTCAAAGTGTTGTACAGAAACCCAGCCTAAAACCCCAAACAGCAAGCAATGCAGGTGTAGAAGCACGGTGGTTAGGAAAAACTCCCTAGAAAGGCCAAAACCTAGGAATAAACCTAGAGAGGAACCAGGCTATGTGGGGTGGCCAGTCCTCTTCTGGCTGTGCCGGGTAGAGATTATAACAGAACATGGCCAAGATGTTCAAATGTTCATAAATGACCAGCATGGTCAAATAATAATAAGGCAGAACAGTTGAAACTGGAGCAGCAGCACGGCCAGGTGGACTGGGGACAGCAAGGAGTCATCATGTCAGGTAGTCCTGGGGCATGGTCCTAGGGCTCAGGTCCTCCGAGAGAGAGAAAGAAAGAGAATTAAAGAGAGCATATGTGGGGTGGCCAGTCCTCTTCCGGCTGTGCCGGGTGGAGATTATAACAGAACATGGCCAAGATGTTCAAATGTTCATAAATGACCAGCATGGTCAAATAATAATATTTCAGGTCCTCCGAGAGAGAGAAGGAGGGAATGAGAGAACGCACACTTAGATTCACACAGGACACCGAATTGGACAGGAGAAGTACTCCAGATATAACAAACTGACCCCAGCCCCCCGACACATAAACTACTGCAGCATAAATACTGGAGGTTGAGACAGGAGGGGTCAGTTATATAGTGTGGTGATATATAGTATGGTGATATATATAGTATGGTGATATATATAGTATGGTGATATATATAGTATGGTGATGTATAGTGTGGTGATATATATAGTATGGTGATATATATATAGTATGGTGATATATATAGTATGGTGATATATATATTATGGTGATATATAGTATGGTTATATAGTATGGTTATATAGTATGGTTATATAGTATGATTAGGTGATTTAGTTAATTCAAACAGGTGCCATTAATACAGGTCACGAGTGGAGGACAGAGGAGCCTCTTAAAGAAGAAGTTACAGGTCTGTGAGAGCCAGAAATTTTGCTTGTTAGTAGGTGACAAAATACTTATTTTCCACCATAATTTGCACATAAATTCATTAAAAATCCTACAATGTGATTTTTCTGGATTTTTTTTCTCATTTTGTCTGTCATAGTTGACGTGTACCTATGATGAAAATTACAGGCCTCTCATCTTTTTAGGTGGGACAACTTGCACAATTGGTGGCTGACTAAATACTTTTTTGCCCCACTGTATAGTGTGGTGGGATATAGTATGGTGATATATAGTATGTTGAGGTCACCCTGCTTGAGACTTAAAGTAATATTGCCCTTGCTCAACCAAGACCATGGTTATGGTAGAGTGATTGGTTAGTAAGAACACTGCTTTATACTGAGACCATGGTTATGGTAGAGTGATTGGTTAGTAAGAACACTGCTTTATACTGAGACCATGGTTATGGTAGAGTGATTGGTTAGTAAGAACACTGCTTTATACTGAGACCATAGTTATGGTAGAGTGATTGGTTATTAAGAACACTGCTTTATACTGAGACCATGGTTATGGTAGAGTGATTGGTTAGTAAGAACACTGCTTCGTGAGTGTGAAGTGTTGTTGTACAGAGGTCCCTGGGTACATGTCCAGAGCCAGACAGGGACAGAACTCACTCTGTTCCACAAAGTTCTGTGGAAGATTTGCTAACAGAGGAGAGTGTTTATGTATCTAAGTACAAATTTAACCATCAGAATAATGTTTATTTGTGTTCCTTACTCCTTACTTACACATCCCATCATTGACATAGTCAAAGCCAGACCTTCTGTCTGTCTCTCCTTCTTGCTGGTTGACTAGAGTGGAAATCTATAGTATTGTATGGTTGACCTGGGATAGAGCTGAAATGTGGCCCGATGTCGTGTTGCCTTTGTACCAAACACCCTTACAGTCATAAACCTTTTCCCCATGTAATCGTCTCGACCTCAGTCTGGTGTTCGCTAACAGTATCTGAAGAGTCTGTATACCCAGTGGTGTATAGTACAGTAGAGCACAGCAGCGTACAGCAGACAGAGTACAGCAGAGTACACCAGACAGAGTACAGCAGAGTACAGTAGAGCACAGCAGGCCGTATAGTAGGAGAAGAAGAGGCCCTTTGGGTTCATTGAAATACATATTCATAATATTTCTGTTAACAATTTAATTGCACCCAGTCCTCAATTTAATTTTCACCCAGATTAGTGTTCAATTTAATCTGCACCCAGATTACTGTTGAATGTGATAGAACAAAACTCAGTACAGCACATGAATTAGAACATGTTGTTACAAATTTGAGCCAAGATATGGTGGTAGATTATAAGTTTAAATAGCATGGACCTTTGATTTGTCTCTGGATAGAAATTGCCCTTGGGCACAGATCTAGGATCAGTTTACTCTCACAAAATCCTAACCTTTACCATTAGCAGTAAAAACACAAACCAGACCTAAGATCAGTGCAAAGGAGCCACTTCATCTTACCCCTGTAATTATATGACTCCTAACTTATATATACTGAGTGTACCAAACATTAGAAACACCTTCCTAATATTGAGTTGCACCCCGCCTTTTGCCATCAGAACAGCCTCAATTCGTTGGGGCATGGACTCTACAAGGTGTTTGAAAGCGTTCCCCAGGGATGCTGGCCCATGTTGACTCCAATGCTTCCAACAGTTGTGCCAAGTTGGCTGGATTTTCTTTGGGTGGTGGACCATTCATGATACACACAGGAAACTGTTGAGTGTGAAAAACCCCAGCAGCATTGCAGTTCTTGACACAAACCGGTGCACCTGGCACCTACTACCCCTTTCAAAGGCACTTAAATATTTTGTCTTGCCCATTCACCCTCTGAATGGCACACATACACAATCCATGCCTCAATTGTCTCAAGGCTTAAAAATCCTTCTTTAACCTGTCCGCTCCCCTTCATCTACACTGCAGTGGATTTAACAAGTGACATCATTAAGGGATCATAGCTTTCACCTGGATTCACCTGGTCAGTCTTTGTCATGGAAAGAACAGGTGTTCATAATGTTTTGTTTACTCGGTGTATAAACACAACATAGGTATTTATGTAAAACAAGTGAATTTACTGTATGTCCATGGTCTTATACTTCATCGGGTGCCGGTGGTGCGTGTGTTCAGTGCCGTGACGGGGGAGACCCTCTCAGTCTTGGGCACTGTGTTTCTCCTGAGTACGTCTGTGGCCAGGCTCATGACCCTGGTGTCCCAGTAGTGTGGGCTTCCCGTCAGCTCCTTCAGACTGAGCTCTCCCACCGGCCTGCAACTCTACGACTGCAACCGGCTGCACGACTACGCCATTGACCTGGGTATGGCCTTCCTTGTGCAGTAGATCAATGGTCCTCTGGCTCAACACCTTATGGATGTAACACAGAGACAAATGGACTGTATGGAACACATTCTTGGTTCATGGCAACCAGGAGGACAACCTGCATGTGTCTCTGTCTCCCAGGGGCTACTCTACGGTTGGACACCTGGGATGGGTGGGCGGAGTTCCTCAGAGGCTGCTTCCTGGGACACAGACTGACCGTCCAACGACACCTGTCTAGGGAGAGACCTGTGATGAGGTCAGAATACACATCTACACACTGAACTGTATGATAGACTTACTATCAACAGTGATGGTACTGAACCTTTATATAGCTTACCATGATGGTACTGAACCTTTATATAGCTTACAATGATAGTACTGAGCCTTTATATAGCTTACAATGATTGTACTGACCCTGTATATAGCTTACAATGATAGCACTGACCCTGTATATAGCTTATATTCTCGTGTATTCTCGTGCGTGTCATTGAGCCGGTGGGGTTCACCCTTACCGTGAGTGGTGCCACCAGACGGCCCACCCCGACGTCGCCAAGTGTCCCGCTGTCGCCTCTTTATCGCCAACAGCGTTCTGACCCTTACCTGTCGGGATCCCCAGGGTCATGACCCCCTGAGGATCGCCCTTCAGTAGGGCCACAGGGAGTGTGTGCGTCACCTGGCCACCAAGCTGTGCTCTGTGGTGGTCCTCCCAGGTATGGCCCTGCCCATGCGGACATACCTCCAGATAAAGGGCTGGGTGAGGCTGGGGCAGAGGAGGGCAGCATCCAGGCACTGCATGGGCCTCAACAGGGCTCCGTTCAGGACCAGGGTGGGCGACATGGTCCTGGTGGACGGCTTCACCCTCCCCAAGATGTCCTCCAAGCCCAGGAGGGTGAGGCCAAGGCGGGTATCAGGGTGATGTCCACAGCCTCTCGACGTTTGACCCCCATCAACTGCCCATCTCATGTATCCTGCCCGCTCTGCGCCCTGGCATCCCAGGATAAACCTCTTCAACTACCGAAGCTCCACCCTGTGGCCACGAGTGATGAAAGAGAGAAGAAGAGGGGATGTGGAGGGCATATTTACCCAATAAACTAAAGTAACAAATGATAAAACAGTTGAACTTGTCCGGTGGCCATTTGATTAATTGTTCAGCAGTCTTATGACTTGGGGTTAGAAGCTGTTATAGCTTTACCCTAACAAGTCCTGAAACAAATCATGAGCCAACTATCATGCTTAGAAGGTATATCGTGTCAGTCTTATTGGTTCACCCTAACAAGTTGTTTCAGTATGGGGAGAGGATAGAATGTAAGGGCGCTTCCTTAATGTATTGAGGCCATTACATATACAGTATTTCACAATGCTAGGACACAGATTTGGTCTCCTAACCTCTTGTTCTGGTTGATTGACTCTCTAACAGTGCCTTCACACAGAGACCATGGTTGCAGCAGCTGAATGTAGCGCGGACTCTGGCCAGGAGGAGTGCTCAGCACATTGGGTAGACACCAGGATCCTGGTCATCAGGCAGATTAAACTGAAACAAGGAGGGACAACCTGGAATTGTCCAAAAATGAACTCTTATTTGAGTTGTTATTTTTACAGTGAACAAGATGAGACTTTGGAACGGATGATGCCTGAAACAATGCGGACTACTTAGAATTTCGTTCCTTTGGATGATGCTTATAGATATAGTCAGTACTGTGTTTGATTTGTGTGCAGAAAGTTTACAACGGCAGGCAGTGGATTCTCAGTCATTCCTATTCTCAAGTAACAAAAAACGTATCATATTTCACTGGCTATTTGTAGTAGCCAAATGTGAATGGAATTATTATTATTCTAGAATCATTCAGTTGACTGAATGTGACTATGTGGTTGTGCTGTATGTGATTGTACTGAATGTGGTTGTACTGTACGTGATTGTAAGTGTTTGACATGGGTCTAATTGAGGCTCCAACCCCCCCCCACAAGCACACACACACACTTAACACTATTTTTTTGTCCATAGAAATCCTCACTTGCTGATGAAGACTTGTAGTGGTTGAAATCAATGTAAAATACAGTATGAACACTGCTGCCTTAAAACTCTTTTATTAAGATGTGGATCATTATTGCTCATATGAGTCTGTGCAGTGTCAAAATAATACATACTGTATTTCAGAGTATTTGACAAACTATTTATTTACGTTACAAAACTGACAACGACTGTAACGATGTGTTAGCACAGCATGTGTCATCATTCCCCTGCAGTGCGTGGATTTACACAGCAACATAGCAGACAGCTTAAATAGTTTATTTTTATTTAACCTTTTTTTCACTAGACAAGTCAGTTAAGAACAAATTCTTATTTACAATGATGGCCAAACCCGGACGACGCTGGGCCAATTATGCGGCACCCTATGGGACTCCCAATCACTTGGGAGTGGGAAGGATACCAAATCCAATATCACACACTTCTTCCTTAGTATTCTGAGAACTGTCAGATAGCTGTGAGAGCTATGAGTGGATCGTGGACCCATGCATAAATGATAACTTTGCTGTAACTCAGTGGGGCAAGTAGAACGTCCGGGTTAGTGTATGTGCATTATCTTGTCAGTTGATTGTCTTTGTCTCAAAGCCTTTCCATTTCTGGGGCATTGAAGAAGCTTCTGATCTCAACCTTCTTGACAGGTACGAAACCCCCAAGTCAACCCCCAAGTCATTAGACTGCTGAACAGATTCTACCCCCAACTCATAAGACTGCTGAACAGCTTCTACCCCCAACTCATTTGACTGCTGAACAGCTTCCACCCCCAAGCCATTAGACTGCTGAACAGCTTCTACACCCAAGACACCAGACTGCTGAACAGCTTCTACACCCAAGCCACCAGACTGCTGAACAGCTTCCACCCCCAAGCCACCAGACTGCTGAACAGCTTCTACACCCAACTCATAAGATTGCTGAACAGCTTCTACCCCCAAGCCATTAGACTGCTGAACAGCTTCTACCCCCAAGCCATTAGACTGCTGAACAGCTTCCACCCCCAAGCCATTAGACTGCTGAACAGCTTCTACACCCAAGCCACCAGACTGCTGAACAGCTTCTACCCCCAAGCCACCAGACTGCTGAACAGCTTCTACCCCCAAGCCACCAGACTGCTGAACAGCTTCTACTCCCAAGTCATTAAACTGCTGAACAGCTTCTACCCCCAAATCATTAGACTGCTGAACAGCTTCTACCTCCAAGTCATTAGACTGCTGAACAGCTTCTACCCCCAAGCCATTAGACTGCTGAACGTTAATTAAATGGCCACCTGCACTATTTGCATTGACCCCCTTTGTTATTGATGTATTTTTCTAATTGTTTTCCACTGACTCTCTTGAATTGGCTCAATGCACACTCACTACACTCTACCCACACATTCACTGTGACACTGACCGACTTTCACACTAGCTGCTGCTACTGTGTTTATTATCTATGCTGATTGCATTGTCACTTTTACCCTTACCTACATGTACATACTGTATTACCTCGACTACCTTGCACATTGACTCGGTACTGGTACTCCTTGTATATAGCCTTGTTATTGTTATTGTGTTACTATTTAGAAAATATTTTCTTACTTTTTAACTCTGCATTGTTGGGAATGGGCTCGTAATAAAGCATCTCACAGTTGTTTTCGGCGTATGTGACCAATACGATTAGATTTTCTCTTGAACAAATGAATGCTCTTGTTGTTATAATGAGGAATTTAATTAAATAATTTGGTTTTCCTTGAAGATTTGAATGGGCTGGGAAAGCCTTTCGTGATGGATCTCGACAATCTGGTGAAAAGGGAGGGTTTGCGACTCTTCTCTTCAAGTGGGAAGGACGATGCGATATCATAAATTCCCTCTGGAGAAAAGGAGCCATGAGATGTTGTCATCGTCTCTGCAACGAAAGACCATCCAGCATGCCATCAATTTACATTTTAACTCATTAATCAGACACTGTTATCCAGAGAGACTTACAAGGAGCAATTAGGATTAAGTGCCTTGCTCAAGAGCACATTGACAGATTTTGCCTCGTGAACTCAGGGATTCTGAACCAGCAACCTATCGGTTACTGGCCCAACCTCTTAACCCACTAGGCTACCACCCAGCCCACAGTACAGTATGTCATAGGTAACAACTCAGAGGAGTACAATGTCTTTCCAAATGAATTAGTGGAATGGTAAAGGGATAATGTCTCAGTCTTGACTGAGCAGCAGCCTAAACAACAGCAGGGCTTACCTGTAAAGTACACAGTAGGGGAAATGTTCTGAGGCTGGTACTCCAGAGACTCTTGAGGACAGAGGTTCTTACTAACTTTCTTGGAACCCTGGTTGGTGGGAAAAGGCACATTAAAACAAACTGAAAAATGTTCGATATCTTAAAGTACAGCATATCAATTGCAAAGAAGCAGTGCAATGCCATGACACAAAGAATCATATATCTCATAAAAGGTCAACAGCAGTGTTATTCATGAAAGATGTATGTGTTAAAGGTGAGGACCTGCTCTCCAGTACTGCTGATGGTATCCCTTTCCAAATCAAACACGCCTTCTACAATGTCACTGGTGGCCACGCTGGTAGAGGACTCAAAATAACATTTAGCAGTGGCTTTGGTGATCATTTGAAGAATGACCATGCAAGTAGAAGTCTTTGGATCGTTCTGGACTGAAACATCAAAGTTTATGTTTTCATACTCATCTGACCACTGTCTCAGGAAGCCCTTCACTGTCTCTTCAGCAAATATCTGGAGAAGCTGAGAGGAGAGCTCCTTGGATATGGCACATTGTTCCTTTCCCCATTTCAGCCTTGAAAGAATGGAGTCTGAAGCACTTTTGGCTGCTTCCAATGTTAAGACCTGTGGAGTGCTGTGGCTGTCCTGAAGGGCTATCACTTTATCCACCAATTCATGGCTGAAAATGTGGATGGTCCAAGTGGAAATGATTTTTCTCAATTTCCTAACAGCAGATCGGAGGTCGTCAAGATGTGAAGCACCCTGTCCATTTTCCTGTGTGTTCTCAACACTTTCCACCATAATGTCCACTACCACCCCAGCAGCTTGCCTGACTTTGTCCACAAAGGTTACAGGAAGTAAGTCCTCTGTGTGAAAGAAGTCCTCAATGATTGTGTTTCTAACAATGGGAAAGTCAATCTGAGCAGGAAACTCAGTGGGGATGGGAGTCCCGGGTAAGGCAAAGTGCCATTTCGACTGCCTTAATTTTGAAATAGGTGTTAGAGAGATGGAGGAGCGTGAAGAAGAGGTATTTCTTGTATTTTGGCTGTCAGCACTCCTACAACGGATCGTGTCAATATCCTCCAGCATGGATCCTGAGAGCTCAGTGGTTTTAGGTAGTAATTTGTGCGGAATGTCCACACAGGCATCGTTTCCACCAGGTGTAACACTGCTCTGGTTGACCTCAAGATGGCCGAGACTTGCTCTTTGTGATGCAGGACTGCTTTGATATGTAAAGATTTGGATTGAACCAAGTGTTGTGTCTGATCTTTGAAGGTCTTTTCTGAGAAACTCCGTAATCTTACTTTGCAGACTGTAGTAGATGTTACGAGCAACAGACCAGATCCTTTTCTCAGAAACCTGTCCAGTGGTGAGCAGGGAGGTTCCAGATACCATGTCAGATGATTGGGTGGTCTGGGTGAGCTCCTGCTGGTCTTTCACCATGGTTTGTATAATATCAGTAGATGTGGTGGATGTAGATACAGACTGAAGGTACTTATCTGTTGTACCTTCCTCCACAATGTTAAATGATCTAGAGAGGACCTCACTCACTCCTTTCTCAGCTTTGGTTTGGAACTCATGACTAGAACGTTTTTGGAGGCTCTTTGTTGAATGACTGTGGGAAGATGCAATGCCTTTGGAGGCAGCCGTGCTGCAATCTAGACTTACTGGAGAGGTTCGCTCAGGAGAACCTTGGAGACGTTCAAACATGTCTTCACATGGTGTTGGGGACCTTGACAAGGAGATGTCCTTCAGCTGAGACAGAACACCACCTACCAACATGTTGACCTCAAGGGACATATCAGATATTTTCTTTCCTACTGTGGAGAAGCAAGGTGCATTTGATGTCTGATCCTCGCATGAGGTCAAGATTGTTGAAATGACCTCTTTGGTACTATTGGTCAGTAGAGCCTCGTCTGTTTCAGTCCAGAGAAGTTTTGAACTCTCGCTGACACCCCTGTGTAGAGCCACTTCAAGGTTCAAACTGCGCAAGTGAGGCACACTCTTACTAGCTTGCCTCAAGTCCTGGCTTGCCAAACAAATGTTCTCCTTAGTCCCAAGATGTCCAGAGTCCTCTGCGGGTATATGACTAGACATTCTGCTCAGCATGTCTGACCTCCGCTGGTGAATGATGAAGTCCTTTAATGTCTTCTTAATATTGTTATATAAACTAGTGGTAGCAGACCAGATCCTGCTCTGTAGCTTTTGTGCATTTTCCTGGAGGTCAGGTTCTCTCTCCTCTACTTCTGCAGGTTGCGCCGAGCTCTGCAGGTCTTCCACAAATGTGTCAATGATGCCAAAGGCAGCAGAATCCGCACAAATATCCTTTGACCATGTGTACTGGTTTTGAATGGAACAAGACCTGGATGCTACAGAATAAGCAGGCTTTGCACTAGTTAAGCTACTGGTGGACTTTTTAACTAGGAACTCACTCACTGCTTGAGTGGCATTTCTCTTAAATTCCTCACTTGAGAGTTTTCTAATACAATCTAACAGACTGGTCAAAGAAGCTGTGGCCTTACTTCTGCTGTCCTCATTTTGACAGGGGAACTCACATACTATTGGTGATGAGGCCCTGGAATGGGAGATATCCCCAAGCTGAACCAGAACGCCCTCCACAAATTGTTGTCTCTCAATAGAGAAGTCTGATCCTTTTTCTCCAACAGTGTACAGGGGGTCCTCCTTTGATATCTCAGTCTTGTACAAGACCAGAAGCTCTGAGATGACTTCTTTGGTGCAAGTTGTCAGATGGGGCTTGCTTTCTTCTGACTCAGTTTGTGTCCAAAGAAGTTTTGAGCACTCACTTAGGCCTCTTTGTAAAGTAACTTCACCAGTGGACTCTGGCAACTGAGGCTCACTCTTACTGGGCCTATATTTCATGTCTAAGCAAGGAAGTGGAACTGTCTCCTTAAACTCAGCATTTGTGATGTTGTCATCAGATGTGACAATACTCTTTAAGGCACATCGCTGAAGCTTGCCAAAATAATCTTTCAAGTTGTTTTGGATGCTGTGGTAAATGTGAACAGCAGCAGACCAGGCACTCTTCTGTTGGGGACTCTCTTCAGATTCAGCCAAGGACTTCATATCTGACACGAAAGTCTTAACAACTACTGACGCTGCTGAGCCCACTGGGTGAATTGACTCTGTCTTTACAATGCCAGACAATGTTTGACCTGACACAGCACCTGTTAACTCAGACTGAATGACTGAACTAGGAAAGCTCAAACTACTGACTTTTTGGCAAGAACTCCACTCACTGCTTGTATTGCTGATGTTTGAAACTCCCGGCTGGAGAGTTTTTGGATGCTCTTAGATGTGAGCGTGCAGGAGGAACCAGATTCACCAATATTGTAGCTGCTCTCGTATTTCCTTATCAGGGCATCAAGATCCTCAATGAAGCCAACATGCGATGCCAAAAACGTGATCTTGTCCTTCAGATCTTTCAGCAAATTCTGTTTGTTCACGTCAACAAAAGCCACCATTGTGTCAGAGATGGTGGTCATGACTTGCCCTGTTAGACTCTTGCACTCTTGGTCAACTTTTTCAAGTTTAGCAGCCAGCTCTCTCACCATGCTCTCAGTCACCTTGGTCTGTGAGTCTCCCCTTACCGGTGTCACTAGAGAGGTTTGACTTGCGGAGGCACTCTTAACGACCACTGATAAGGCCGACTTGACATCTTTAGCCAACTCTGCCATTACAGCAGGGGTTAGCATCATCGAGCCTGCACTTCCAGATGGAGAATTGGACATGCATGCAAGTTTGGAGAGAGATCCTTGCAGGCTGTCCTGCACACAGGTGACGAGGGTGTCCTCTGAGACACCAAAGAGGACTTGTAGCGTCTCAGAGTTGGTTGTTTTCTTCTGCACATCAGACAGAGAGGTTAGAGTCCTTGAAAAAAAAAACAGAAATCATCACAGTCAAACAAATAATATGTTAGGCTGTGATGCACATTCAGTGTGTCAAATACATCTGCACCATTGAAAACAATGAGGAAAACGCTGCTGTTCCTCTGGGAAAAAACCTTAGTGTGATGTCAGCCTCACTGCTTAATTTCTAAAACCCAATTAAATGTTTTTTTTTTTTGTATAAGTCATTTGTATTGAAACTGGCCTGTAGATATCTATCTATCCTGGCAATATCTATCCTCTACAAAAATCCAAATTGCTATAATCTTCAAATACTGTAACATCTAATAACTTCAAGGACAATCATAAATACAAGGCAGTTTGAAGAAATGTTAAAGGGAAATTTCTAAATGTTTCAACTTCATATTCATCATCTCCAGCACCACCCCAACATCAGCATATGTGAAAAACGGGCATTTCTACATTTTGTAGTAAAAAAGAAAGAGGAAGATAAGTGTTTTTGGCAATGCCTACTCATAATTGGTTAAAATCACAATTGCGTTGCGAGGATTCTCTACCTGGAAATACATGATCTAAGTGATTGACAGTTGGTGTTCAGCGGTCATAAAAGTAGGTCTTATGTACTTAGAAGAACTACTAAAATAGTGATTTTGTCAGACAGGATAAGCAGCAGGTCTATAGAGATGAGTTGATGACTTGGAATTAAATAATAAAGTCATCAAATAAATATTTTATATGAGAAAGTAAATGATGGTTGATAAGTCATAAACAGTAATGGACAGTCACTACCATCATGGGACTTTTATTCTGTCATGTCTTGTTATGTCTGTTCCTGTCCTTTCTCTTCACTCTGTCTCTCTCTGCTGGTCTTTTTAGGTTACCTTCTCTGTCTCTCATTCTTCAGCTGTTCTACATCTCCTCTAACTAGCTCATTCACTCTTTCACACCTGTTCTCTCTTCCCCCTCTGATTAGGTCTCTATTTCTCTCTCTGTTCCTGCTACTTTCAGTGTCTGATTCTTGTTTTGTGTTTTTTGATGCCAGAAGCAAGCTGTCGTCCCGTTTGCTTCCACCTTGTCCTATCCTGTCGGAGTCTGCCTGGCAGGTGCATCCTGCATTATACTACGTTCTTTTGTTCCATTGACTACGTTGGAAGAGGATTTATGCCATTCCTGTTTTTTCATTAAAGAACTCTGTTTTCTGTTAAAACCGCTTTTGGGTCTTCACTCAAGTACATAACAGAAGAATCAGACCAAGAATGGACCCAGCGGCTCCGGACCCTTTTCACTCCGCCGTCGAGATCCAGGGAGCGATGCTAGGCAGACACGAGGAGGAGTTGTCTGCTGCTCGACATGCCGTTGAGACCCTGGCCGTCCAAGTCTCCGACCTCACAAGACAGGTTCACCAACTCCACCTCGATCCACCGCCCACTTCCAGGGTTTCCGAGTCTCCAGAGCCCAGGATCAACAACCCGCCGTGTTACTCTGGGGAGCCCACTGAGTGCCGCTCATTCCTCACTCAGTGTGATGTGGTGTTCTCTCTCCAGCCCAACACTTACTCCAGGAGCGCAGCCCGCATCGCCTACGTCATTTCTCTCCTTACCGGACGGGCGCGTGAGTGGGGCACGGCAATCTGGGAGGCGAGGGCTGAGTGTATTAACCAGTATCAGGACTTTAAGGAGGAGATGATACGGGTTTTTGACCGTTCTGTTTTTGGCGAGGAGGCTTCCAGGGCCCTGTCTTCCCTATGTCAGGGGAATAGATCCATAACGGATTATTCTATTGAGTTTCGCACTCTCGCTGCCTCTAGTGACTGGAACGAGCCGGCTTTGCTCGCTCGTTTTCTGGAGGGTCTCCTCGTCGAGGTTAAGGATGAGATCCTCTCCCGGGAGGTTCCTTCCTGTCTGGACTCCTTAATAGCTCTCGCTATTCGCATAGAGCGACGGTTTGATCTTCGTCGCGGAGCTCGTGGAAAGGAGCTCGCGTTCTCCGTTGCTCCCCTCTCCACATCACTGCCACCTGCCGCATCACTGCCACCCTCCTCCGCCGGCTCGGATGCTGAGCCTATGCAGCTGGGGGTATCCGCATCTCGGCCAAGGAGAAGGAACGGAGAATCACCAATCGCCTCTGTCTCTACTGCGGCTCCGCTGGTCATTTTGTCACCTCATGTCCAGTAAAAGCCAGAGCTCATCAGTAAAGGGAGGGCTACTGGTGAGCGCAACTACTCAGGCCTCTCCTTCTGGATCACGCACTACCTTTCCGGTCCATCTCCGCTGGCCCGGTTCATCTGCTTCCTGCAGTGCCTTGATAGACTCTGGGGCGGAGGGCTGTTTTATGGACGAGACCTGGGCTCGGGAACATGACATTCCTCTCAGACAGTTAGGGAGCCCACGGCCTTGTTCGCTTTAGATGGTAGTTCTCTCCCCAAGATTCAGCGTGAGACGCTGCCTTTAACCCTCACTGTCTCTGGTAATCATAGCGAAACCATTTCTTTTTTAATTTTTCGTTCACCTTTTACACCTGTTGTTTTGGGTCATCCCTGGCTAGTGCGCCATAACCCTTCTATTAATTGGTCTAGTAATACTATCCTATCCTGGAATGTTTCTTGTCATGTGACCTGTTTAATGTCTGCTATCCCTCCTGTTTCCTCTGTCTCTACTTCACAGGAGGAGCCTGGCGATTTGACAGGGGTGCCGGAGGAGTATCACGATCTGCGCACGGTGTTCAGTCGTTCCAAGGCCACTTCTCTCCCTCCACACCGGTCGTATGACTGTAGTATTGATCTCCTTCCGGGAACTACTCCCCCCCCGGGGTAGATTATACTCTCTGTCGGCTCCCGAACGTAAGGCTCTCGAGGATTATTTGTCGGTTTCGCTCAACGCCGGTACCATAGTCTCCTCCTCCTCTCCCGCCGGAGCGGGGTTTTTTTTTGTTCAGAAGAAGGACGGGTCCCTGCGCCCATGCGTGGATTATCGAGGGCTGAATGACATAACAGTTAAGAATCGTTATCCGCTTCCTCTTATGTCTTCAGCCTTCGAGATCCTGCAGGGAGCCAGGTTTTTCACCAAATTGGACCTTCGTAACGCCTACCATCTCGTGCGCATCAGGGAGGGGGACGAGTGGAAGACGGCGTTTAACACTCCGTTAGGGCACTTTGAATACCGGGTTCTTCCTTTCGGCCTCGTTAACGCTCCAGCTGTCTTTCAGGCACTAGTTAACGACGTCCTGAGAGACATGCTGAACATTTTTGTTTTCGTTTACATGGACGATATCCTGATTTTTTCTCCGTCTCTCTCGATTCATGTTCAGCACGTGCGACGCGTCCTCCAGCGCCTTTTGGAGAACTGTCTTTATGTGAAGGCTGAGAAGTGCATTTTTCATGCCGCCTCTGTCCCTTTTCTCGGTTCCGTTATTTCCGCTGAGGGCATTAAGATGGATCCCGCTAAGGTCCAGGCTGTCATTGATTGGCCCGTTCCTAAGTCACGCGTCGAGCTGCAGCGCTTTCTGGGCTTCGCTAATTTCTATCGTCGTTTCATCCGTAATTTCGGTCAGGTGGCAGCTCCCCTCACAGCCCTTACTTCTGTTAAGACGTGCTTTAAGTGGTCCGTTTCCGCCCAGGGAGCTTTTGATCTTCTTAAGAATCGTTTTACATCCGCTCCTATTCTTGTTACACCTGACATCTCTAGACAGTTTGTTGTTGAGGTTGACGCGTCAGAGGTGGGCGTGGGAGCCATTCTTTCTCAGCGCTCTCTCTCTGACGGCAAGGTCCATCCTTGCGCGTTTTTCTCTCATCGCTTATCGCCGTCAGAACGTAACTATGATGTTGGTAATCGCGAACTGCTCGCCATCCGCTTAGCCCTAGGCGAATGGCGACAGTGGTTGGAGGGGGCGACCGTTCCTTTTGTCGTTTGGACTGACCATAGGAACCTTGAGTACATCCGTTCAGCCAAACGACTTAATGCGCGTCAGGCTCGTTGGGCTCTGTTTTTCGCTCGTTTCGAGTTTGTTATTTCTTATCGTCCGGGCTCAAAAACACCAAGCCTGATGCTTTATCTCGTCTCTTCAGTTCTTCTGAGGTCTCCACCGACCCCGAGGGGATTCTCCCTGACGGGCGTGTTGTCGGGTTGACTGTCTGGGGAATTGAGAGGCAGGTAAAGCAAGCACTCGTTCACACTCCGTCGCCGCGAGCTTGTCCTAGGAACCTTCTGTTCGTTCCCGTTCCTACTCGTCCGGCCGTTCTTCAGTGGGCCCACTCTGCCAAGTTAGCCGGCCACCCCGGCGTTCGGGGTACGCTCGCTTCCATTCGCCAGCGTTTCTGGTGGCCCACTCGGGAACGTGACGCGCGTCGATTTGTCGCCGCTTGTTCGGTCTGCGCGCAGACTAAATCTGGGAACTCTCCTCCTGCCGGCCGTCTCAGACCGCTTCCCATTCCCTCTCGACCGTGGTCTCACATCGCTTTAGATTTTATCACCGGACTGCCTTCATCAGCGGGGAAGACAGTTATTCTTACGGTTGTCGATAGATTCTCTAAGGCGGCTCATTTCATTCCTCTCGATAAGCTCCCTTCTGCTAAGGAGACGGCTCAGATCATTATCGAGAATGTTTTCCGAATTCATGGCCTTCCTTCTGACGTCGTTTCCGACAGAGGCCCGCAGTTCACGTCCCAATTTTGGAGGGAGTTTTGCCGTTTGATTGGGGCTTCCGTCAGTCTCTCGTCCGGCTTTCATCCCCAGTCTAACGGTCAAGCCGAACGGGCCAATCAGACTGTTGGTCGCATTTTACGCAGTCTTTCTTTTCGTAACCCTGCGTCTTGGTCAGAACAGCTCCCTGGGCAGAGTACGCCCACAACTCGCTTCCCTCGTCTGCTACCGGTCTATCCCCTTTTCAGAGTAGCCTCGGGTACCAGCCTCCGCTGTTCTCTTCTCAGCTCGCCGAGTCCTGCGTCCCCTCCGCTCAGGCTTTTGTCCAGCGTTGCGAGCGCACCTGGAAGGGGGTCAGGTCGGCACTTTGCCGTAATAGGGCGCAGACTGTGAGGGCCGCTAATAAGCGTAGGACCAAGAGTCCTAGATATTGTTGCGGTCAGAGAGTATGGCTCTCCACTCAGAACCTTCCCCTTAAGACAGCTTCTCGCAAGTTGGCCCCGCGGTTCATTGGCCCGTTCCGTATTTCTCAGGTCATTAATCCTGTCGCAGTGCGACTTCTTCTCCGCGCTATCTTCGTCGCGTTCACCCGGTCTTCCATGTCTCCTGTGTTAAGCCCGTTCTTCGCGCCCCGCTCGTCCCTCCCCCCCCATCCTTGTCGAGGGCGCACCCATCTACAGGGTTCGTAAGATTTTGGACATGCACCCTCGGGGCCGTGGTCATCAGTACCTAGTGGATTGGGAGGGGTACGGTCCTGAGGAGAGGAGTTGGGTTCCCTCTCGGGACGTGCTGGACCGTTCGCTGATCGATGATTTCCTCCGTTGCCGCCAGGTTTCCTCCTCGAGTGCGCCAGGAGGCGCTCGGTGAGTGGGGGGGTACTGTCATGTCTTGTTATGTCTGTTCCTGTCCTTTCTCTTCACTCTGTCTCTCTCTGCTGGTCTTTTTAGGTTACCTTCTCTGTCTCTCATTCTTCAGCTGTTCTACATCTCCTCTAACTAGCTCATTCACTCTTTCACACCTGTTCTCTCTTCCCCCTCTGATTAGGTCTCTATTTCTCTCTCTGTTCCTGCTACTTTCAGTGTCTGATTCTTGTTTGTGTTTTTTGATGCCAGAAGCAAGCTGTCGTCCCGTTTGCTTCCACCTTGTCCTATCCTGTCGGAGTCTGCCTGGCAGGTGCATCCTGCATTATACTACGTTCTTTTGTTCCATTGACTACGTTGGAAGAGGATTTATGCCATTCCTGTTTTTTCATTAAAGAACTCTGTTTTCTGTTAAAACCGCTTTTGGGTCTTCACTCAAGTACATAACATATTCATTGTTTGATTATGTGTTGTTACAGCATTCAACACACATAATCCATAGTGCATTCAATGTCTAAAAAAAAGTAATGCAATCCAAAACCGTGATTATTTTTTAAATATTTAAATATTTGAAAACAAACCAACTTCAAAAAGCACTAATTTCTCAGCACTATTGGAAACATCCCTCTATATTTTTTTTTTACTACAAGGCATGGAAATGTGTAATTTTCACATATGGTGATGCTGGAGATGAATATGAAGTTGTTAAATTTCCCTTTAAGAACATACCTCATGGCCCCCTTGGGCAGGTAGCTTCCACTGCCCTTAGTCAGGTAAATCTCCTTGAACTTAAGTTGTGATTCCTGCTCTTCTTCCTCTTCCTGCTCCATACAGTTGGAGGAAGGGTAGGGAGTCGGGATGCGAAAGCTATTGTAAGACTTTCGACTGCCTGGCCTCTTAGGTACACCAGCCTCAGTAAATCTCACGCGGGACTTGGTGTTAGTCTTATCGTCTAATAGACTGGTGAGTGACGCTGTGAGAGATCTCTGTGACAATGGAGAGGAGGCAGCATCTTGGATACCCAGTAGTTCGTAAAGACCTGGGATGATGATCTGCATCAGCTTGTCCGATAAAAACTGGACAATCCTCAGACACAAGCCGGCAAGCTGTTGTTTTGTCAGCTGTATTCCAGAAACAGAAGAAGTGTTTTAAAATGTTGCATAGTGCGTCTTTCAAAAGCTTATGAACAAGGTTAAACATTAGGCAGAGTTTTCATGGTAATCTAATTAAATTGTCAGTAACATGATCTTACCGGGTCAAACATGCCCTCACGAATCCCCCTCCATTGCCTGAAAACAATATTGTTATAAATGTTGTCATATCAGGATGCGTGACAGAATTGTTTTTATTTAATTATTTGCCTGATCGTGAAGTTATACTTGCTTTGTGTCAGTTGTTTTGACAAAATTGCAGTGTGACAACATTTCTAGCACTGAAAAAAAAAATCTGATTGATCCGTTTCTAATTTGATCCTATTTCCTTGAAGGTGTGATAGTACCAAAGAAAACAGAACATACTTCTCAGTTAGGTTTTGAAGGAAGTCCATAAGTGTCAGATGTTCCACATTGTTGAGCTTCCCCTCTTCTGTGGTTTCCATCACTGAGGTTGCTCTGCTCCTGGTAGAATTGCTCTGCTCCTGGTAGAAATGTAATTATATTGCAAATAATCAAACTTAATATGAAACTTAATATACGACAAATATCATACTGAAAGAACTTATGAACCGTTAGAGTGGAGGAGCATTGGTAACGTTGGACAAATTTAAACAACTGCAACACAACAGAGATGGTTGTGGTACGTCAACATTGCCAATGATAGCATCACTGTAACATTTTATTGGATTACTGTTGTAATATGAAATGACAAGGTCAACTTACCATCTCATTGACAGCTTCAGAGGTCAGGTGGTCATCCATCACACAGACAGGCAGGTCTAGAGACTGGGACAAGGCTCTATGGTCATAACCAGGAGAGAATGGAAACAACATCAGAGCAGTCCCAATGGCAGAATCTAACCACTGTCTTCATGTCAAAGACTCACTCACTCATTTGCTTTGTCAAACCTACCCCTTAGAATGACTTCGATATTAACACTGAATATATTTTGTTATTAAGAGATCTCTCAATAATAATTCTCACAATAGCATATTGGTAGTAGTCAGTGACATATTAAAGCTAAGCAGGGCTGGGTGTCGTTTAAAACCCTGGATGGGGTTCGATCCCGGGCTGAGGTGATACCTATTGTTTTTTTCTGAAAGTGTATATAATGTTGAAAATCTGACATGGTTTCAAAGGTACAAATTCAACCTATTTTATAACAAGGTTTGGCTATGCTGAATTTAGTTTACAATGATGACATCATCCTGTGGTTGAAATGTCACCTTCAAAACAACAGTTAGGCCTATACCCCATTATATCCACTACGCCCCCCCCGCCACACACACACACTTTATATTTTACCAATATATATGCAGCCCACCAGCCCTAAAGCATAAACATGTTTTTTTTGCTAGAAAATGTGGATTAAGAGAAGCAAAATGATCCTTTTCGCTAGTTTCATCTAAATGGAAGGGCAACATGACATTGACAAACTTTGACATATCTGCTTTCACCGGGATTTAAAAACCCAGGCTTTCCTAAAATATTTACCTCAGCCAGTCTAGAACCCAGGTGTGTCTGCAAAACACATGCACTCCTCCATAAGGTTCATGGCTTGTCTATTGTTTTATCCCAGTACAAGAGGGGCAACTGGATTCAGGATTAAACACAAGCAGTCTTTAAGGTATATCTTATTACAGTTTAGGCCTACCTTATTATTTTCTTCCATCTGGCAATATCATTTTAAGGAATTAAATCTGTTTTGTTGCTAGTATGATTAGTAACTGTATGAAAATACAGCTGTAGAGTACAAGAATCAGCTACTTTCTGAAGGGAAGCCAAGCTCATAAGTAATTTAGAACCTACAGACAATTATGACAACATTGGAACGCATGAATGTGTCACAAACGCCTTGTGGTCACATGTTATTTTAGGGCGTGGCTCCGCATTCGTGACCGGTTCTCTTATTTCTATTTTCCGGTATCCGTTAGTGCAGGAATTTGCGATAACACTTTTCTCATGGCGAAACCGGATTAAATACATACCGGTAGTTAAATGACAAAAATTATGATATTCGCAATGTCATTAAGCAACAACAACAAAAAAACATAAATAGCTACTACAATTTCGAAACATGATTTTGTCATCAGTTCAGTACCATTTGTTTGATTTTGTGGACCCACGACTAAACTTTATCCATGTTAGCTAGATGCTAGCGACGCTCGTCAGCATAGGCTGCTTCATGATAAACAGTTCGCGTTAGCGAATTAGCTACCTAGCTTGCCAGACGAACAAGCTGTCAAATCCAGTGGAAACCGATGCAACCCTGCTGCCAGATAAGGGCTAACTCGATGACCCGTGGTAACAGTGAGGTCCCCATGAGTTTCAAGGCTTTAATAAGTGCTATCGTGCAGAAAAAGCGAATAAAATACTGGTTGATGAGCTAGGTAAATTAGCTAGCAAGACGGGTATGACCGTTAACAAATGCATGACGACACATTGAATATAAGTGAAGCAGGCATGCAGAACGAGATCGCCCCACCAAGCCAGATAGTAGAGGGGTACAACAACGCCGGGACACAGAGGCGTAGCTCATACAATTATATTTTGTTCCAGTCATTGACAATACATGTTGAAAAATAAACACCTGCGTCAAATATATGGCATCGCATGCTTGTGCAAAGATTGCTTGCATGGATTTTTAAAAAATTCGGTGACCACTAGATGGCCTCGTATATCCACATTTAGATCAAATATACTTGATTTTTCATCAGTCCTGTGAACTTTGCACCTACTACCCTGTTCAAAGGCACTTAAATATTTTGTCTTGCCCATTCACCCTCTGAATGGCACACATACACAACCTATGCCTCAATTGTCTCAAGGCTTAAAAATCCTTCTTTAACCTGTCCGCTCCCCTTCATCTACACTGAAGTGGATTTAACAAGTGACATCATTAAGGGATCATAGCTTTCACCTGGATTCACCTGGTCAGTCTTTGTCATGGAAAGAACAGGTGTTCATAATGTTTTGTTTACTCAGTGTATAGACACAGCATAGGTATTTATGTAAAACAAGTGAATTTACTGTATGTCCATGGTCTTATACTTCAGCGGGAGCCGGTGGTGCGTGTGTTCAGTGCCGTGACGGGGGAGACCCTCTCAGTCTTGGGCACTGTGTTTCTCCTGAGTACGTCTGTGGCCAGGCTCATGACCCTGGTGTCCCAGCAGTGTGGGCTTCCCGTCAGCTCCTTCAGACTGAGATGTCCCACCGGCCTGCAACTCTACGACTGCAACCGGCTGCATGACTACGCCATTGACCTGGGTATGGCCTTCCTTGTGCAATAGATCAATGGTCCTCTGGCTCAACACTTTATGGATGTAACACGGAGACAAATGGACTGTATGGAACACATTCTTGGTTCATGGCAACCAGGAGGACAACCTGCATGTGTCTCTGTCTCCCAGGGGCTACTCTACGGTTGGACACCTGGGATGGGTGGGCGGAGTTCCTCAGAGGCTGCTTCCTGGGACACAGACTGACCGTCCAACGACACCTGTCTAGGGAGAGACCTGTGATGAGGTCAGAATACACATCTACACACTGAACTGTATGATAGACTTACTATCAACAGTGATGGTACTGAACCTTTATATAGCTTACAATGATAGTACTGACCCTGTATATAGCTTACAATAATGGTACTGACCCTGTATATAGCTTACAATAATGGTACTGACCCTGTATATAGCTTACAATAATGGTACTGACCCTGTATATAGCTTACAATAATGGTACTGACCCTGTATATAGCTTACAATAATGGTACTGACCCTGTATATAGCTTACAATAATGGTACTGACCCTGTATATAGCTTACAATAATGGTACTGACCCTGTATATAGCTTACAATGATAGTACTGACCCTGTATATAGCTTACAATGATAGTACTGACCCTGTATATAGCTTACAATAATGGTACTGAACCTTTATATAGCTTACAATAATGGTACTGTCCCTGTATATAGCTTACAATGATAGTACTGACCCTGTATATAGCTTACAATAATGGTACTGAACCTTTATATAGCTTACAATAATGGTACTGACCCTGTATATAGCTTACAATGATAGTACTGACCCTGTATATAGCTTATAATGATAGTACTGACCCTGTATATAGCTTACAATGATAGTACTGACCCTGTATATAGCTTACAATGATAGTACTGAGCCTTTATATAGCTTACAATGATAGTACTGACCCTGTATATAGCTTACAATAATGGTACTGAACCTTTATATAGCTTACAATGATAGTACTGACCCTGTATATAGCTTACAATGATAGTACTGACCCTGTATATAGCTTACAATAATGGTACTGAACCTTTATATAGCTTACAATAATGGTACTGACCCTGTATATAGCTTACAATAATGGTACTGACCCTGTATATAGCTTACAATAATGGTACTGACCCTGTATATAGCTTACAATAATGGTACTGACCCTGTATGTAGCTTATATTCTCGTGTTTTTTTCCTTCATAGGTTGTTTTCTCTTACCCTGATATTTAATACTGCATTGTGGGAAAGAGCTTGCAAGTAAGCATTTTACTGTACTGTTTTATAACCCACTGTATCTTGTGAACTTGACAAAAAAAAACTTGAAACGTGTTATAAATACATTGATTCTGTATTATTCCAGGTTCCAGCTCCGGGTGGCACTCTACATCGCTGCTTCTCTGGGCCACCTGGACCTGGCCGGCTGGCTGCTGGAGAGGGGGGTGCGTGTCATTGAGCCGGTGGGGGTTCACCCTTACCGTGAGTGGTGCCACCAGACGGCCCACCCCGACGTCGCCAAGTGTCCCGCTGTCGCCTCCATCGAGCGCGGCCAGCTCACCATCCTCAAACTCTTTATCGCCAGCAGCGTTCTGACCCTTGCCTGTCGGGATCCCCAGGGTCGTGACCCCTGAGGATCGCCCTCCAGTATGGCCACAGGGAGTGTGTGCGTCACCTGGCCACCAAGCTGTGCTCTGTGGTGGTCCTCCCAGGTATGGCCCTGCCCATGCGGACATACCTCCAGATAAAGGGCTGGGTGAGGCTGGGGCAGAGGAGGGCAGCATCCAGGCACTGCATGGGCCTCAACAGGGCTCCGTACAGGACCAGGGTGGGCGACACGGTCCTGGTGGACGGCTTCACCCTCCCCAAGATGTCCTCCAAGCCCAGGAGGAGTGAGGCCAAGGCGGGTATCAGGGTGATGTCCACAGCCTCTCGATGTTTGATCCCCATCAACTGCCCATCTCATGTATCCTGCCCGCTCCACGCCCTGGCATCCCAGGATAAACCTCTTCAACTACCGAAGCTCCACCCTGTGGCCACGAGGGATGAAAGAGAGAAGAAGAGGGGATGTGAGGAGGATGAGAGTGGGGATCAGAACAGCAACCAATGGAGGAGCAGAGTCCCGCTCCCGCCCATTTCCAGAGACACCAATCTCAGACCTGTGTTTGCCTCGCCAAACTCCGCCCAGATCCTCACCACCTCACTGGAGGCCTTTTCTCTCCACTGCGACCGCACACCCAGAGAAAACGCCATATACTGTTTGGCCTTGGCCAGGTTAGTCCAAGTTTAACTGACAGCTACGGTGAATATGAATATTTCTCTGGAGGTTTCTTATGAAAGGTGTGAATACTGTCAGAAGAAGCCTCCTATAATCAGTGGTGGGGGGGACACATGTAAAAGCTGTTTACACACTTATTATTTTGTCTTGTTCAAGCATTTACCCACCTTTTGTGGAAGATGCATTGAAAGTAGAGGGAGCGTTACTTCTTTAATCCTGAACGGCAATCAGCATTTACCAGTCAATGTTTTTACCACTACATCACTGCCTATGATATACCCTTATCCTCCCTGAATAGATTTCAGTACAAACAAATCATGAGCCAACCATCATGCTTAGAAGGTACATAGTCAAATCAAATCAACTCAAACTTTATTTGTCACATGCGCTGAATACAAGTGTAGATCTTTCCGTGAAATACTTTACTTACACGCCCTTAACAAACAGTGCAGTCCAAGAAGAGTTGAAGAGAATATTTACCCAATAAACTAAACCCCAAGCCATTAGACTGCTGAACAGCTTCTACCCCCAAGCCACCAGACTGCTGAACAGCTTCTACCCCCAAGCCATTAGACTGCTGAACAGCTTCTACCCCTAAGCCATTAGACTGCTGAACAGCTTCTACCCCCAAGCAATAAGACTGCTGAACAGCTTCTACCCCCAAGCCATTAGACTGCTGAACAGCTTCTACCCCCAAGCCATTAGACTGCTGAACAGCTTCTACCCCCAAGTCATTAGACTGCTGAACAGCTTCTACCCCCAAGCAATAAGACTGCTGAACAGCTTCTACCCCCAAGTCATTAGACTGCTGAACAGCTTCTACCCCCAAGCAATAAGACTGCTGAACAGCTTCTACCCCCAAGTCATTAGACTGCTGAACCCCCTTTGTTATTGATGTATTTTTTAATTGTTTTCCACTGACTCTCTTGAATTGGCTCGATGCACACTCACTACACTCTACCCACACATTCACTGTGACACTGACCGACTTTCACACTAGCTGTTGCTACTGTGTTTATTATCTATGCTGATTGCATAGTCACTTTTACCCTTACCTACATGTACATACTGTATTACCTCAACTACCTCGCACCCATGCACATTGACTCGGTACTGGTACTCCTTGTATATAGCCTTGTTATTGTGTTACTATTTAGAAAATATTTTCTTTTTAACTCTGCATTGTTGGGAATGGGCTCGTAATAAAGCATCTCACAGTTGTTTTCGGCGTATGTGACCAATACGATTAGATTTTCATCTGAACAAATGAATGCTCTCGTTGTTATAATGAGTAATTTATTTAATTAATTTGGTTTTCCTTGAAGATTTGAATGGGCTGGGAAAAGCCTTTCGTGATGGATCTCGACAATCTGGTGAAAAGGGAGGGTTTGCGACTCTTCTCTTCAAGTGGGAAGGACGATGCGATATCATAAATTCCCTCTGGAGAAAAGGAGCCATGAGATGTTGTCATCGTCTCTGCAATGAAAGACCATCCATCATGCCATCAATTTACATTTTAACTAATTTATCAGACACTGTTATCCAGAGAGACTTACAGGAGCAATTAGGATGAAGTGCCTAGCTCAAGAGCACATTGACAGATTTTGCCTCGTGAACTCAGGGATTCTGAACCAGCAACCTATCGGTTACTGGCCCAACCTCTTAACCCACTAGGCTACCACCCAGCCCACAGTACAGTATGTCATAGGTAACAACTCAGAGGAGTACAATGTCTTTCCAAATGAATTAGTGGAATGGTAAAGGGATAATGTCTCAGTCTTGACTGAGCAGCAGCCTAAACAACAGCAGGGCTTACCTGTAAAGTACACAGTAGGGGAAATGTTCTGAGGCTGGTACTCCAGAGACTCTTGAGGACAGAGGTTCTTACTAACTTTCTTGGAACCCTGGTTGGTGGGAAAAGGCACATTAAAACAAACTGAAAAATGTTCGATATCTTAAAGTACAGCATATCAATTGCAAAGAAGCAGTGCAATGCCATGACACAAAGAATCATATATCTCATAAAAGGTCAACAGCAGTGTTATTCATGAAAGATGTATGTGTTAAAGGTGAGGACCTGCTCTCCAGTACTGCTGATGGTATCCCTTTCCAAATCAAACACGCCTTCTACAATGTCACTGGTGGCCACGCTGGTAGCAGACTCAAAATAACATTTAGCAGTGGCTTTGGTGATCATTTGAAGAATGACCATGCAAGTAGAAGTCTTTGGATCGTTCTGGACTGAAACATCAAAGTTTATATTTTCATACTCATCTGACCACTGTCTCAGGAAGCCCTTCACTGTCTCTTCAGCAAATATCTGGAGAAGCTGAGAGGAGAGCTCCTTGGATATGGCACATTGTTCCTTTCCCCATTTCAGCCTTGAAAGAATGGAGTCTGAAGCACTTTTGGCTGCTTCCAATGTTAAGACCTGTGGAGTGCTGTGGCTGTCCTGAAGGGCTATCACTTTATCCACCAATTCATGGCTGAAAATGTGGATGGTCCAAGTGGAAATGATTTTTCTCAATTTCCTAACAGCAGATCGGAGGTCGTCAAGATGTGAAGCACCCTGTCCATCTTCCTGTGTGTTCTCAACACTTTCCACCATAATGTCCACTACCACCCCAGCAGCTTGCCTGACTTTGTCCACAAAGGTTACAGGAAGTAAGTCCTCTGTGTGAAAGAAGTCCTCAATGATTGTGTTTCTAACAATGGGAAAGTCAATCTGAGCAGGTAACTCAGTGGGGATGGGAGTCCCGGGTAAGGCAAAGTGCCATTTCGACTGCCTTAATTTTGAAGTAGGTGTTAGAGAGATGGAGGAGCGTGAAGAAGAGGTATTTCTTGTATTTTGGCTGTCAGCACTCCGACAACGGATCGTGTCAATATCCTCCAGCATGGATCCTGAGAGCTCAGTGGTTTTAGGTAGTAATTTGTGCGGAATGTCCACACAGGCATCGTTTCCACCAGGTGTAACACTGCTCTGGTTGACCTCAAGATGGCCGAGACTTGCTCTTTGTGATGCAGGACTACTTTGATATGTAAAGATTTGGATTGAACCAAGTGTTGTGTCTGATCTTTGAAGGTCTTTTCTGAGAAACTCCGTAATCTTACTTTGCAGACTGTAGTAGATGTTACGAGCAACAGACCAGATCCTTTTCTCAGAAACCTGTCCAGTGGTGAGCAGGGAGGTTCCAGATACCATGTCAGATGATTGGGTGGTCTGGGTGAGCTCCTGCTGGTCTTTCACCATGGTTTGTATAATATCAGTAGATGTGGTGGATGTAGATACAGACTGAAGGTACTTATCTGTTGTACCTTCCTCCACAATGTTAAATGATCTAGAGAGGACCTCACTCACTCCTTTCTCAGCTTTGGTTTGGAACTCATGACTAGAACGTTTTTGGAGGCTCTTTGTTGAATGACTGTGGGAAGATGCAATGCCTTTGGAGGCAGCCGTGCTGCAATCTAGACTTACTGGAGAGGTTCGCTCAGGAGAACTTTGGAGACGTTCAAACATGTCTTCACATGGTGTTGGGGACCTTGACAAGGAGATGTCCTTCAGCTGAGACAGAACACCACCTACCAACATGTTGACCTCAAGGGACATATCAGATATTTTCTTTCCTACTGTGGAGAAGCAAGGTGCATTTGATGTCTGATCCTCGCATGAGGTCAAGATTGTTGAAATGACCTCTTTGGTACTATTGGTCAGTAGAGCCTCGTCTGTTTCAGTCCAGAGAAGTTTTGAACTCTCGCTGACACCCCTGTGTAGAGCCACTTCAAGGTTCAAACTGCGCAAGTGAGGAACACTCTTACTAGCTTGCCTCAAGTCCTGGCTTGCCAAACAAATGTTCTCCTTAGTCCCAAGATGTCCAGAGTCCTCTGTGGGTATATGACTAGACATTCTGCTCAGCATGTCTGACCTCCGCTGGTGAATGATGAAGTCCTTTAATGTCTTCTTAATATTGTTATATAAACTAGTGGTAGCAGACCAGATCCTGCTCTGTAGCTTTTGTGCATTTTCCTGGAGGTCAGGTTCTCTCTCCTCTACTTCTGCAGGTTGCGCCGAGCTCTGCAGGTCTTCCACAAATGTGTCAATGATGCCAAAGGCAGCAGAATCCGCACAAATATCCTTTGACCATGTGTACTGGTTTTGAATGGAACAAGACCTGGATGCTACAGAATAAGCAGGCTTTGCACTAGTTAAGCTACTGGTGGACTTTTTAACTAGGAACTCACTCACTGCTTGAGTGGCATTTCTCTTAAATTCCTCACTTGAGAGTTTTCTAATACAATCTAACAGACTGGTCAAAGAAGCTGTGGCCTTACTTCTGCTGTCCTCAATTTGACAGGGGAACTCATATACTATTGGTGATGAGGCCCTGGAATGGGAGATATCCCCAAGCTGAACCAGAACACCCTCTACAAATTGTTGTATCTCAATAGAGAAGTCTGATCCTTTTTCTCCAACAGTGTACAGGGGGTCCTCCTTTGACATCTCAGTGTTGTACAAGACCAGAAGCTCTGAGATGACTTCTTTGGTGCAAGTTGTCAGAAGGAGCTTGCTTTCTTCTGACTCAGTTTGTGCCCAAAGAAGTTTTGAGCACTCACTTAGGCCTCTTTGTAAAGTAACTTCACCAGTGGACTCTGGCAACTGAGGCTCACTCTTACTGGGCCTATATTTCATGTCTAAGCAAGGAAGTGGAACTGTCTCCTTAAACTCAGCATTTGTGATGTTGTCATCAGATGTGACAATACTCTTTAAGGCACATCGCTGAAGCTTGCCGAAATAATCTTTCAAGTTGTTTTGGATGCTGTGGTAAATGTGAACAGCAGCAGACCAGGCACTCTTCTGTTGGGGACTCTCTTCAGATTCAGCCAAGGACTTCATATCTGACACGAAAGTCTTAACAACTACTGACGCTGCTGAGCCCACTGGGTGAATTGACTCTGTCTTTACAATGGCAGACAATGTTTGACCTGATACAGCACCTGTTAACTCAGACTGAATGACTGAACTAGGAAAGCTCAAACTACTGACTTTTTTGGCAAGAACTCCACTCACTGCTTGTATTGCTGATGTTTGAAACTCCCGGCTGGAGAGTTTTTGGATGCTCTTAGATGTGAGCGTGCAGGAGGAACCAGATTCACCAATATTGTAGCTGCTCTCGTATTTCCTTATCAGGGCATCAAGATCCTCAATGAAGCCAACATGCGATGCCAAAAACGTGATCTTGTCCTTCAGATCTTTCAGCAAATTCTGTTTGTTCTCGTCAACAAAAGCCACCATTGTGTCAGAGATGGTGGTCATGACTTGCCCTGTTAGACTCTTGCTCTCTTGGTCAACTTTTTCAAGTTTAGCAGCCAGCTCTCTCACCATGCTCTCAGTCACCTTGGTCTGTGAGTCTCCCCTTACCGGTGTCACTAGAGAGGTTTGACTTGCGGAGGCACTCTTAACGACCACTGATAAGGCCGACTTGACATCTTTAGCCAACTCTGCCATTACAGCAGGGGTTAGCATCATAGAGCCTGCACTTCCAGATGGAGAATTGGACATGCATGCAAGTTTGGAGAGAGATCCTTGCAGGCTGTCCTGCACACAGGTGACGAGGGTGTCCTCTGAGACACCTAAGAGGACTTGTAGCGTCTCAGAGTTGGTTGTTTTCTTCTGCACATCAGACAGAGAGGTTAGAGTCCTTGGAAGAAAAAAAACAGAAATCATCAAAGTCAAACAAATAATATGTAAGGCTGTGATGCACATTCAGTGTGTCAAATACATCTGCACCATTGAAAACAATGAGGAAAACGCTGCTGTTTCTCTGAGAAAAAACCTTAGTGTGATGTCAGCTTAACTGCTTAATTTCTAAAGCCCTTTGTATTGAAACTGGCCTGTAGATATCTATCTATCCTGGCAATATCTATCCTCTACAAAAATCCAAATTGCTATAAACTTCAAATACTGTAACTTCTAATAACTTCAAGGACAATCATAAATACAAGGCAGTTTGAAGAAATGTTAAAGGGAAATTTCTAAATGTTTCAACTTCATATTCATCATCTCCAGCACCACCCCAACATCAGCATATGTGAAAAACGGGCATTTCTATGTTTTGTAGTAAAAAAGAAAGAGGAAGATAAGTGTTTTCTATGACATCATCAACCAATTAGTAGGCAATGCCTACTCATAATTGGTTAAAATCACACGATGCACACTGATGATGTCATTAGAATCTAGAGCTGAGCATTTAACCAACGTTTTTGTTATTTTTCGGTTTTTAAACAACTAATTGACCGACGTCTGCTCAATTATTTGAATTCCATAGTTAATTTTTTATTTTTCTGTGAGCTCGATGGTCAGTTTCTGTGGAGATAAATCAGATCAATCACGAACTATACAATGTAGTAGGCAGTTGTAGTTTCCAACAGGCCAATATTCTACATAGTTTAGCACAGAAAATATGGCAATTAATTCCCATAATCCATTGCACGCCCACTTACTTGTCCACTCTGTGTGGAGCAGATACGGAAACCTCATTGACTGAGACGGAGAGACGAGAGAATGCATGAGAGAGATAAAAAGCAGTTGCGTTGGGAGGATTCTCTACCTGGAAATACATGATCTAAGTGATTGACAGTTGGTGTTCAGCGGTCATAAAAGTAGGTCTTATTTACTTAGAAGAACTACTAAAATAGTGATTTTGTCAGACAGGATAAGCAGCAGCTCTATAGAGATGAGTTGATGACTTGGAATTAAATAATAAAGTCATCAAATAAATATTTTATATGAGAAAGTAAATGATGGTTGATAAGTCATAAACAGTAATGGACAGTCACTACCATCATGGGACTTTTATTCATTGTTTTATTATGTGTTGTTACAGCATTCAACACACATAATCCATAGTGCATTCAATGTCTAAAAAAAGTATTGAAATCCAAAACCGTGATTATTTTTTAAATATCTGAATCGAAACCAAACCAACCTCAAAAAGCACTAATTTCTCAGCACTATTGGAAACAGTTACATCCCTCTATATTTATTTTTACTACAAAGCATGGAAATGTGTAATTCTCACATATGGTGATGCTGGAGATGAATATGAAGTTGTTAAATTTCCCTTTAAGAACATACCTCATGGCCCCCTTGGGCAGGTAGCTTCCACTGCCCTTAGTCAGGTAAATCTCCTTGAACTTAAGTTGTGATTCCTGCTCTTCTTCCTCTTCCTGCTCCATACAGTTGGAGGAAGGGTAGGGAGTCGGGATGCGAAAGCTATTGTAAGACTTTCGACTGCCTGGCCTCTTAGGTACACCAGCCTCAGTAAATCTCACGCGGGACTTGGTGTTAACCTTATCGTCTAACAAACTGGTGAGTGACGCTGTGAGAGATCTCTGTGACAATGGAGAGGAGGCAGCATCTTGGATGCCCAGTAGTTCGTAAAGACCTGGGATGATGATCTGCATCAGCTTGTCCGATAAAAACTGGACAATCCTCAGACACACGCCGGCAAGCTGTTGTTTTGTCAGCTGTATTCCAGAAACAGAAGAAGTGTTTTAAAATGTTGCATAGTGCGTCTTTCAAAAGCTTATGAACAAGGTTAAACATTATGCAGAGTTTTCTTGGTAATCTAATGAAATTGTCAGTAACATGATCTTACCGGGTCAAACATGCCCTCACGAATCCCCCTCCATTGCCTGAAAACAATATTGTTATAAATGTTGTCATATCAGCATGCGTGGCAGAATAGTTTTTATTTAATTATTTGCCTGATCGTGAAGTTATACTTGCTTTGTGTCAGTTTTTTGGCAAAATTGCAATGTGACAACCTTTCTAGCACTGAACATTTTTTTCCGATTAATCCGTTTCTAATTTGATCCTATTTCCTTGAAGGTGTGATAGTACCAAAGAAAACAGAACATACTTCTCAGTTAGGTTTTGAAGGAAGTCCATAAGTGTCTGATGTTCCACATTGTTGAGCTTCCCCTCTTCTGTGGTTTCCATCACTGAGGTTGCTCTGCTCCTGGTAGAATTGCTCTGCTCCTGGTAGAAATGTAATTATATTGCAAATAATCAAACTTAATATACAACAAATATCATACTGAAATAATTATTAACTGTTAAAGAGTGGAGGAGCATTGGCAACGTTGGGCCAATTAAACAACTACAGGCAGGTCTAGAGACTGGGACAAGGCTCTATGGTCAAAACCAGGAGAGAATGGAAACATCAGAGCAGTCCCAATGGCAGAATATAACCACGGTCTTCATGTCAAAGACTCACTCACTCATTAGCTTTGTCAAACCTACCCCTTAGAATGACTTCGATATTAACACGGAATATATTTTGTTATTAAGAGATCTCTCAATAATAATTCTCACAATAGCATATTGGTAGTAGTCAGTGACATATTAAAGCTAAGCAGGGCTGGGTGTCGTTAAAACCCTGGATGGGGTTCGATACCGGGCTGAGGTGCTGCCTATTGTTTTTTTCTAAATGTGTATATAATGTTGAAAATCTGACATGGTTTCAAAGGTACAAATTCAACCTATTTTATAACAAGGTTTGGCTCTGCTGAATTTAGTTTACAATGATGATATCATCCTGTGGTTGAAATTTCACCCTCAAAACAACAGTTAGGCCTATACCCCATTATATCCACTATGCCCCCCCCACACACACACACACACTTTATATTTTACCAATATATATGCAGCCCACCAGCCCTAAAGCATGAACATGTTTCTTCTGCTAGAAAATGTGGATTAAGAGAAGCAAAATGATCATTTTCACTAGTTTCATCTAAATGGAAGGGCAACATGACATTGACAAACTTTGACATATCTGCTTTCACTGGGATTTAAAAGCCCAGGCTTTCCTAAAATGTTTACCTCAGCCAGTCTAGAACCCAGGTGTGTCTGCAAAACACATGCACTCCTCCATAAGGTTCATGGCTTGCCTATTGTTTTATCCCAGTACAAGAGGGGCAACTGGATTCAGGATTAAATACTTAGGTGTCTGGTTAGATTGTAAACTCTCCTTCCAGACCCATATCAAATATCTCCAATCCAAAGTTAAATCTCGAATAGGCTTCCTATTTCGGAACAAAGCATCCTTCACTCATGCTGCCAAACATACCCTTGTAAAACTGACCATCCTACCAATCCTCGACTTTGGCGATGTCATTTACAAAATAGCCTCCAATACCCTACTCAACAAATTGGATGCAGTCTATCACAGTGCAATCCGTTTTGTCACCAAACCAAGGCTGGCCCCCGCTTCATACTCGTCGCCAAACCCACTGGCTCCATGTCATCTACAAGACCCTGCTAGGTAAAGTCCCCCCTTATCTCAGCTCGCTGGTCACCATAGCATCTCCCACCTGTAGAACACGCTCCAGCAGGTATATCTCTCTTGTCACCCCCAAAACCAATTCTTTCTTTGGCCGCCTCTCCTTCCAGTTCTCTGCTGCCGATGACTGGAACGAACTACAAATATCTCTGAAACTGGAAACACTTATCTCCCTCACTAGCTTTAAGCACCAACTGTCAGAGCAGCTCACAGATTACTGCACCTGTACATAGCCCACCTATATTTTAGCCCAAACAACTACCTCTTTCTCTACTGTATTTAATTTATTTATTTATTTTGCTCCTTTGCACCCCATTATTTTTATTTCTACTAATGCAAATTCTTCCATTGCAAATCTACCATTCTAGTGTTTTACTTGCTATATTGTATTTAGTTTGCCACCATGGACTTTTTTTGCCTTTACCTCCCTTATCTCACCTCATTTGCTGACATCGTATATGGACTTGTTTATACTGTATTATTGACTTTGTTTGTTTTACTCCATGTGTAACTCTGTGTCGTTGTATGTGTCGAACTGCTTTGCTTTATCCTGGCCAGGTCGCAATTGTAAATGAGAACTTGTTCTCAACTTGCCTACCTGGTTAAATAAAGGTGAAATAAATAAATAAAAAATTAAACACAAGCGGTCTTTAAGGTATATCTTATTACAGTTTAAGCCTACCTTATTATTTTCTTCCATCTGGCAATATCATTTTAAGGAATGAAATCTGTTTTGTTGCTAGTATTATTAGTAACTGTAGGAAAATACAGCTGTCGAGTACAAGGATCAGTTACTTTCTTTCATAAGTAATTTAGAACCTACAGACAATTATGACATCATTGGAATGCATGAATGTGTCACAAACGCCTTGTGGTCACATGTTATTTTAGGGCGTGGCTCCGCATTCGTGACCGGTTCTCTTATTTCTCTTTCCCGGTATCCGTTAGTGCTGGAATTTGCGATGAATACTTTTCTCATGCCGAAACCGGATTAAATAAATACCGGTAGTTAAATGACAAAAATTATGATATTCGCAATGTCATTAAGCAACAACAACAACAATAAAAAAACATAAATAGCTACTACAATTTCGAAACATGAATTTGTCATCAGTTCAGTACCATTTGTTTGATTTTGTGGACCCACGACTAGACTTTATCCATGTTAGCTAGTTGCTAGCGATGCTAGTCAGCATAGGCTGCTACGTGATAAACAGTTCGCGTTAGCGAATTAGCTACCTAGCTAGCCAGCCTAACAAGCTGTCACATCCAGTGGAAACTGACGCAACCCTGCTGCCAAATAAGGGCTTGCTCGATGACCCATGGTAACAGTGAGGTCCCCATGAGTTTCAAGGCTTTAATAAGTGCTATCGTGCAGAAAAAGCGAATAAAATGCTGGTTGATGAGCTAGCTAAATTAGCTAGCAAGACGGGTGTGACCGTTAACAGCGTGCATGCACAAATGCATGACGACACATTGTATCTCAGTGAAGCAGGCATGCAGAACGAGATCGCCCCACCAAGCCAGATAGTAGAGGGGTACAACAACGCCGGGACACAGAGGCATAGCTCATACAATTATATTTTGTCCGGGTCAATGACTATCCTTGTTGAATAATAAACACCTGCGTCAATTATATGGCATCGCATGCTCGTGCAAAGATAGCTTGCATGGATTTAAAAAAAATCCGGTGACCAATAGATGTCCTCGTATATCCACATTTAGATCAAATATACTTGATTTTTCATCAGTACTGTGAATGACAAGCCCACTGAATCTCGTTTAATAATCTTTATACTCAGCAGGGAGAGGCCTCGGTACTTCAAATCAGTGCATAATTTGAGCCAGAACAGGATCCGGCACCTTTCCGTTCTGGACTGCTTTGTCCCGGAACCTATTTGGCCGAATCCGGTACCTCTCGTGCCATGAAAAATCATTTTCACTTTTTGCTATGTAACAATTATAATAAAAGCGATCAAAGTTCATTCGAGTTGCCTTTTCGTCAATTATCCTGCCCCCTCATCTCTCCAGAGTTGCACTTCATCATTTGTTTCCTTATAGAATCATAGCTGCATGAAGGGTTCTGGAGGAATTTTCTAAAGTTACGGAATTACTGCTGTCTGTTCAGAAATAAATTAAATCATTCAGAATAGCCTAATACGTCATGAGAAGCCCTATAATTTAGCTACAGAGGACCAATAGCTTATTTTTTATATAGCCTTGCTGCGGATTGTAGCCCAATAACAAAGAATAGCCTACAGTCGGGAACGCGAGGCAAATCTGTCAGTGAAAAAACAGCACGCAGACAAAACAGGCCTTTTGCAATATTTCATATACAATCGAGGGAAAACACAGGTTGAAAAGCAATGACTCTTACTGAAAAGATAAGACTATGCTGTAGACTACCAAAATATTTGATCAACTCCCAAACATTGTTATACAAAACAGAGAAAGGGAGAGATAGGCTTTTGACACGAGCGCATCGACAATCTCCAGCGAGTGAGCTGCGCATCATTGGGTGAGTCAGTGAAACTGGAAAGCATTTTTAGGACTAATTTCCTCCTCATATTGTAGCCTACTATATGTTTCTCCACAAACCTAGGCCTATAGGCTATTGATGGATTCAAGACAAGGTCGTTTTTATTGATCTCAGATACTAAGTTTGTCAGTGTCAAAGTAGCCTGCCATTTCGATCATTTGTGCGGATTAAAAAAAGATGATGCCAAAGTCTCCAGTCATGTAAAAATATGTAGAATTGCACGAAATGCGGTTTTAAAAAGGCCAACACTTTCCCGGACCCTTGGCTACTAAAACTGTTCCCCGTGTGTGTAACAGGGTTGGTTATGTTTCCACTTGCCTCTAAAGAAATGTGTATTTAATGTTCAAGCATTGTTATTGGTTTGTTCAACTCTGATGACAATAAGGTGTGTTGTGATTGGCCCCGCTTGCAGATAGGGGGAGATCGCGAATGTCAGGTCTCACCATTATGAAAATGTGATGCAAGGGGTCGGTCAGGTTATGAATACTGTTTTCTATTTTACAATGTGTACAAGTTTTCTGTACGTTACTGATTTATACATGTGTGGGTATATGGTACCTGTTAGGGATTGACGGGCTTTCTGGGATGTGCTTTGGCATATGATTGCTGTAAGTGTGTTAGCTAGCATACACCGATGTAATGGTCACATAAGCCACTGCTAACACAGTTGTCTTCATGCTACAGATTTTGCCATCGACAGCCATCAATACCGTTAAGCCCTGCACAACTAACGTGCTGTTTCCCATTTAACAACAGGTATTTACACATGTTATATTTTGTCTTATATTTTAGAATTTTGTTCGCCCAGTATGAAAATGTGATGCAAGGGATTTTGCCATCAATACCGTTAAGCCCTGCACAACTAACGTGCTGTTACCCATTTAACAACAGAAATAAATGCTCAACTGGGACCACTGGCCGAAGTTATTTATATTGAGAAAACACAACCCATGGAGAGTACATATACATCTGTACCTTCTATAAGTGGCTCTACCCAAATGTGATGATATGCGTTCAATGCTCTATTATAATAGGTGATCTTTTTTCTCATGAGTTCTGGTACCACAGAACCCCCCTCAAGCACCCACTCTTTGTTCTGGCACCTCCCAATTTACAAATTAAGCTCTGCTTCAAATTTTTATTTTACAAGGCAAGTCAGTTAAGAACAAATTCTTATTTTCAGTAAAGGCTTAGGAACAGTGGGTTAACTGCCTGTTCAGGGGCAGAATGACAGATTTGTACCTTGTCAGTTCAGGGATTTGAACTTGCAACCTTTCGGTGACTAGTCTAACACTCTAACCACTAGGCAACTTTTCTTCATGAAGGGTTTCATGTGAGCCTGGTTGCATCCCTCCCAGGTGTCATGGAGCAGTGTGACTTGGCTTGGCTGGGTTGTGTTTCGGAGGACGCACGGCTCTTGGCTCTCGCCTCTCCCAAGTCCATATGGGAGTTGTAGCAATGGGACAAGACTGTAACTACCAATTGGGGGGGAAAAAGAAGTCACCTTGGGGGTTTGTGGTATATGGCCAATATACCTCCGCGTTGCGTTGTGCCTAAGAACAGCCCGTGGCCATGGTATATTGGCCACACCTCCTTGGGCCTTATTTCTTAATTGTACACAATTGGACACTTTTACGATTATTGTATGGTAAACATTGACATCTGTCTGGGTGGAACACCCTCCATAATGGGTGTCTGTGTGGGACACCCTCCATTACGGCTCCATCAGTGTTGAGCCCTCTCACTCTGATTGTATGGGACACTCAATTACGGCTCCTTGTGTTTCCAATCTTCTTCCTCTGGCAGGATTACTTCCACGTGCAACTGTCAGATGACAAGCAGGTGAGGCACTTCCTGGAGCTGAGCTATGCTGGTGCCATCCTTCGGGACAGCTGGGTCCTGACAGACGTTGGCATCACCCCTAGCAGTGCCATCTGCTGCCTGCTGAAGGTACCAGCCGAACACCTAGCTGGTTCTACCCGTGCTTGAAAATGCATATCAAAGTGAGCTGGCTATTGCTTGAAACAGCTTCATACTATCATTAACATAAAGTGTTTCAGATATAGTGTGGTGAAATATAGTGTGGTGATATATATAGCATGGTGATATATAGTGTGGTGATATATAGTATGGTTATATAGTATGGTGATATATAGTGTGTTGATATATAGTGTGGTGATATATAGTATGGTTATATAGTATGGTGATATATAGTGTGTTGATATATAGTATGGTTATATAGTATGGTGATATATAGTGTGTTGATATATAGTATGGTGATATATAGTATGGTGATATATAGTGTGGTGATATATAGTATGGTTATATAGTGTGGTGATATATATAGTGTGTTGATATATAGTGTGGTGATATATAGTATTGTTATATAGTATGGTGATATATAGTGTGGTGATATATATAGTCTGGTGATATATAGTATGGTTATATAGTGTGGTGATATATAGTATGGTTATATAGTATGGTGATATATAGTGTGGTGGTATAGTATGGTTATATAGTATGGTGATATATAGTGTGTTGATATATAGTATGGTGATATATAGTGTGGTGATATATAGTATGGTTATATAGTGTGGTGATATATATAGTGTGGTGATATATATAGGGTGTGGTGATATATAGTGTGGTGGTATAGTATGGTTATACAGTATGGTTATATAGTATGGTGATATAGTATGGTTATATAGTATGATTATATATATTATGGTGATATAGAGTGTGGTGATATATAGTATGGTGATATATAGTGTGGTGATATATAGTATGGTAATATATAGTATGGTAATATATAGTATGGTAATATATAGTATGGCTATATAGTATGGTGATATATAGTGTGGTGATATATATTATTGTGATATATAGTATGGTTAAATAGTATGGTTATATAGTATGATTATATATATTATGGTGATATATAGTGTGGTAATATATAGTATGGTGATATAGTATGGTTACAGTGCCTTGCGAAAGTATTCGGCCCCCTTGAACTTTGCGACCTTTTGCCACATTTCAGGCTTCAAACATAAAGATATTAAACTGTATTTTTTTGTGAAGAATCAACAACAAGTGGGACACAATCATGAAGTGGAACGACATTTATTGGATATTTCAAACTTTTTTAACAAATCAAAAACTGAAAAATTGGGCGTGCAAAATTATTCAGCCCCCTTAAGTTAATACTTATTTCAGTTAACAATTTAATCTGCACCCAGATTAGTCTTCAATTTAATCTGCACCCAGATTAGTTTTCAATTTAATCTGCACCCAGATTAGTGTTCAATGTGATAGAACAAAACTCAGTACAGCACATGAATTAGAAAATGTTGTTACAAGTTTGAGCCACGAGATGGTGGTAGATTATAAGTTTAAATAGCATGGACCTTTGATTTGTCTCTGGATAGACATTGCCCTTGGGCACAGATCTAGGATCAGTTTACTCTCACCAAATCCTAACCTTTACCATTAGCAGTAAAAACACAAACCAGACCTAAGATCAGTGCAAAGGAGCCACTTCATCTGACCCCTGTGACTCCTAACTCCTAACTTATATATACTGAGTGTACCAAACATTAGAAACACCTTCCTAATATTGAGTTGCACCCCGCCTTTTGCCATCAGAACAGCCTCAATTCGTTGGGGCATGGACTCTACAAGGTGTTTGAAAGCGTTCCCCAGGGATGCTGGCCCATGTTGACTCCAATGCTTCCAACAGTTGTGCCAAGTTGGCTGGATGTTCTTTAGGTGTTATGAACTTGAGTGAAGACCCAAAAGCGGTTTTAACAGAAAACAGAGTTCTTTAATGAAAATACAGGAATGGCATAAATCCTCTTCCAACGTTGTCAGCGGAACAAAAAGAACGTTAGTATAGTGCAGGATGCTCCTGCCAGGCAGACTCCGACAGGACAGGACAAGGTGGAAGCAAACGAGACGACAGCTTGCTTCTGGCATCAAAAAACACAAACAAGAATCAGACCCTGAAAGTAGCAGGAACAGAGAAAGAAATAGAGACCTAATCAGAGGGGAAGAGAGAACAGGTGGGGAAGAGTGAAAGAGCTAGTTAGGGCAGATGTAGAACAGCTGAGGAATGAGAGACAGAGAAGGTAACCTAAAAAGACCAGCAGAGAGAGAGTGAAGAGAAAGGACAGGAACAGACATAACAAGACATGACAGTACCCCCCCACTCACCGAGCGCCTCCTGGCGCACTCGAGGAGGAAACCTGGCGGCAACGGAGGAAATCATCGATCAGCGAACGGTCCAGCACGTCCCGAGAGGGAACCCAACTCCTCTCCTCAGGACCGTACCCCTCCCAATCCACTAGGTACTGATGACCACGGCCCCGAGGGCGCATGTCCAAAATCTTACGAACCCTGTAGATGGGTGCGCCCTCGACAAGGATGGGGGGAGGGACGAGCGGGGGCGCGAAGAACGGGCTTAACACAGGAGACATGGAAGACCGGGTGAACGCGACGAAGATAGCGCGGGAGAAGAAGTCGCACTGCGACAGGATTAATGACCTGGGAAATACGGAACGGACCAATGAACCGCGGGGCCAACTTGCGAGAAGCTGTCTAAGGGGAAGGTTCTGAGTGGAGAGCCATACTCTCTGACCGCAACAATATCTAGGACTCTTGGTCCTACGCTTATTAGCGGCCCTCACAGTCTGCGCCCTATTACGGCAAAGTGCCGACCTGACCCCCTTCCAGGTGCGCTCGCAACGCTGGACAAAAGCCTGAGCGGAGGGGACGCAGGACTCGGCGAGCTGAGATGAGAACAGCGGAGGCTGGTACCCGAGGCTACACTGAAAAGGGGATAGACCGGTAGCAGACGAGGGAAGCGAGTTGTGGGCGTACTCTGCCCAGGGGAGCTGTTCTGACCAAGACGCAGGGTTACGAAAAGAAAGACTGCGTAAAATGCGACCAACAGTCTGATTGGCCCGTTCGGCTTGACCGTTAGACTGGGGATGAAAGCCGGACGAGAGACTGACGGAAGCCCCAATCAAACGGCAAAACTCCCTCCAAAATTGAGACGTGAACTGCGGGCCTCTGTCGGAAACGACGTCAGACGGAAGGCCATGAATTCGGAAAACATTCTCGATAATGATCTGAGCCGTCTCCTTAGCAGAAGGGAGCTTATCGAGAGGAATGAAATGAGCCGCCTTAGAGAATCTATCGACAACCGTAAGAATAACTGTCTTCCCCGCTGATGAAGGCAGTCCGGTGATAAAATCTAAAGCGATGTGAGACCACGGTCGAGAGGGAATGGGAAGCGGTCTGAGACGGCCGGCAGGAGGAGAGTTCCCAGATTTAGTCTGCGCGCAGACCGAACAAGCGGCGACAAATCGACGCGCGTCACGTTCCCGAGTGGGCCACCAGAAACGCTGGCGAATGGAAGCGAGCGTACCCGAACGCCGGGGTGGCCGGCTAACTTGGCAGAGTGGGCCCACTGAAGAACGGCCGGACGAGAAGGAACGGGAACGAACAGAAGGTTCCTAGGACAAGCTCGCGGCGACGGAGTGTGAGCGAGTGCTTGCTTTACCTGCCTCTCAATTCCCCAGACAGTCAACCCGACAACACGCCCCTCAGGGAGAATCCCATCGGGGTCGGTGGAGACCTCAGAAGAACTGAAGAGACGAGATAAAGCATCAGGTTTGGTGTTTTTTGAGCCCGGACGATAAGAAATAACAAACTCGAAACGAGCGAAAAACAGAGCCCAACGAGCCTGACGCGCATTAAGTCGTTTGGCTGAACGGATGTACTCAAGGTTCCTATGGTCAGTCCAAACGACAAAAGGAACGGTCGCCCCCTCCAACCACTGTCGCCATTCGCCTAGGGCTAAGCGGATGGCGAGCAGTTCGCGATTACCAACATCATAGTTACGTTCTGACGGCGATAAGCGATGAGAGAAAAACGCGCAAGGATGGACCTTGCCGTCAGAGAGAGAGCGCTGAGAAAGAATGGCTCCCACGCCCACCTCTGACGCGTCAACCTCAACAACAAACTGTCTAGAGATGTCAGGTGTAACAAGAATAGGTGCGGATGTAAAACGATTCTTAAGAAGATCAAAAGCTCCCTGGGCGGAAACGGACCACTTAAAGCACGTCTTAACAGAAGTAAGGGCTGTGAGAGGAGCTGCCACCTGACCGAAATTACGGATGAAACGACGGTAGAAATTAGCGAAGCCCAGAAAGCGCTGCAGCTCAACGCGTGACTTAGGAACGGGCCAATCAATGACAGCCTGGACCTTAGCGGGATCCATCTTAATGCCCTCAGCGGAAATAACGGAACCGAGAAAAGGGACAGAGGCGGCATGAAAAGTGCACTTCTCAGCCTTCACATAAAGACAGTTCTCCAAAAGGCGCTGGAGGACGCGTCGCACGTGCTGAACATGAATCGAGAGAGACGGTGAAAAAATCAGGATATCGTCCATGTAAACGAAAACACAAATGTTCAGCATGTCTCTCAGGACGTCGTTAACTAGTGCCTGAAAGACAGCTGGAGCGTTAACGAGGCCGAAAGGAAGAACCCGGTATTCAAAGTGCCCTAACGGAGTGTTAAACGCCGTCTTCCACTCGTCCCCCTCCCTGATGCGCACGAGATGGTAGGCGTTACGAAGGTCCAATTTGGTGAAAAACCTGGCTCCCTGCAGGATCTCGAAGGCTGAAGACATAAGAGGAAGCGGATAACGATTCTTAACTGTTATGTCATTCAGCCCTCGATAATCCACGCATGGGCGCAGGGACCCGTCCTTCTTCTGAACAAAAAAAAACCCCGCTCCGGCGGGAGAGGAGGAGGAGGAGACTATGGTACCGGCGTCGAGCGAAACCGACAAATAATCCTCGAGAGCCTTACGTTCGGGAGCCGACAGAGAGTATAATCTACCCCGGGGGGGAGTAGTTCCCGGAAGGAGATCAATACTACAGTCATACGACCGGTGTGGAGGGAGAGAAGTGGCCTTGGAACGACTGAACACCGTGCGCAGATCGTGATACTCCTCCGGCACCCCTGTCAAATCGCCAGGCTCCTCCTGTGAAGAAGAGACAGAGGAAACAGGAGGGATAGCAGACATTAAACAGGTTACATGACAAGAAACATTCCAGGATAGGATAGTATTACTAGACCAATTAATAGAAGGGTTATGGCGCACTAGCCAGGGATGACCCAAAACAACAGGTGTAAAAGGTGAACGAAAAATTAAAAAAGAAATGGTTTCGCTATGATTACCAGAGACAGTGAGGGTTAAAGGCAGCGTCTCACGCTGAATCTTGGGGAGAGAACTACCATCTAAAGCGAACAAGGCCCTGGGCTCCCCTAACTGTCTGAGAGGAATGTCATGTTCCCGAGCCCAGGTCTCGTCCATAAAACAGCCCTCCGCCCCAGAGTCTATCAAGGCACTGCAGGAAGCAGATGAACCGGGCCAGCGGAGATGGACCGGAAAGGTAGTGCGTGATCCAGAAGGAGAGGCCTGAGTAGTTGCGCTCACCAGTAGCCCTCCTCTTACTGATGAGCTCTGGCTTTTACTGGACATGAGGTGACAAAATGACCAGCGGAGCCGCAGTAGAGACAGAGGCGATTGGTGATTCTCCGTTCCTTCTCCTTGGCCGAGATGCGGATACCCCCAGCTGCATAGGCTCAGCATCCGAGCCGGCGGAGGAGGGTGGCAGTGATGCGGCAGGTGGCAGTGATGTGGAGAGGGGAGCAACGGAGAACGTGAGCTCCTTTCCACGAGCTCGGCGACGAAGATCAAACCGTCGCTCTATGCGAATAGCGAGAGCTATTAAGGAGTCCAGACTGGAAGGAACCTCCCGGGAGAGGATCTCATCCTTAACCTCGACGTGGAGACCCTCCAGAAAACGAGCGAGCAAAGCCGGCTCGTTCCAGTCACTAGAGGCAGCGAGAGTGCGAAACTCAATAGAATAATCCGTTATGGATCTATTCCCCTGACATAGGGAAGACAGGGCCCTGGAAGCCTCCTCCCAAAAACAGAACGGTCAAAAACCCGTATCATCTCCTCCTTAAAGTCCTGATACTGGTTAATACACTCAGCCCTCGCCTCCCAGACTGCCGTGCCCCACTCACGCGCCCGTCCGGTAAGGAGAGAAATGACGTAGGCGATGCGGGCTGCGCTCCTGGAGTAAGTGTTGGGCTGGAGAGAGAACACCACATCACACTGAGTGAGGAATGAGCGGCACTCAGTGGGCTCCCCAGAGTAACACGGCGGGTTGTTGATCCTGGGCTCCGGAGACTCGGAAACCCTGGAAGTGGGCGGTGGATCGAGGTGGAGTTGGTGAACCCGTCTTGTGAGGTCGGAGACTTGGACGGCCAGGGTCTCAACGGCATGTTGAGCAGCAGACAATTCCTCCTCGTGTCTGCCTAGCATCGCTCCCTGGATCTCGACGGCGGAGTGAAAAGGGTCCGGAGCCGCTGGGTCCATTGAGGGTCTGATTCTTCTGTTATGAACTTGAGTGAAGACCCAAAAGCGGTTTTAACAGAAAACAGAGTTCTTTAATGAAAATACAGGAATGGCATAAATCCTCTTCCAACGTTGTCAGCGGAACAAAAAGAACGTTAGTATAGTGCAGGATGCTCCAGCCAGGCAGACTCCGACAGGACAGGACAAGGTGGAAGCAAACGAGACGACAGCTTGCTTCTGGCATCAAAAAACACAAACAAGAATCAGACCCTGAAAGTAGCAGGAACAGAGAAAGAAATAGAGACCTAATCAGAGGGGGAAGAGAGAACAGGTGGGGAAGAGTGAAAGAGCTAGTTAGGGCAGATGTAGAACAGCTGAGGAATGAGAGACAGAGAAGGTAACCTAAAAAGACCAGCAGAGAGAGAGTGAAGAGAAAGGACAGGAACAGACATAACAAGACATGACATTAGGTGGTGGACCATTCATGATACACACAGGAAACTGTTGAGTGTGAAAAACCCCAGATCAGCATTGCAGTTCTTGACACAAATCTGTCACCTGGCACCTAAAACCAAACGTTCAAAGGCACTTAAATATTTTGTCTTGCCCATTGAACAGTCTGAATGGAATCTTTACTACAATCCATGCCTCAATTGTCTCAAGGCTTAAAAATCCTTCTTTAACCTGTCCGCTCCCCTTCATCTACACTGAAGTGGATTTAACAAGTGACATCATTAAGGGATCATAGCTTTCACCTGGATTCACCTGGTCAGTCTTTGTCATGGAAAGAACAGGTGTTCTTAATGTTTTGTTTACTCGGTGTATAAACACAACATAGGTATTTATGCCACTTTGTTTACATACTCATCTCATATGTATATACTGTACTCGATACCATCTACTGTATCTTGCCTATGCTGCTCTGTACCATCACTCATTCATGTTATCTTTATGACATCTTTATCCCCTTACACTTGTGTGTATAAGACAGTAGTTTTGGAATTGTTAGTTAGATTACTTGTTGGTTACATACTGCATTGTCGGAACTTTTTTAAACTATCAAGCATTTCCCAACACAGCATTAACATCTGAAGATGTGTATTTGACAAATATTTGTATTTTTTGAAAACAAGTGAATTTACTGTATGTCCATGGTCTTATACTTCAGCGGGAGCCGGTGGTGCGTGTGTTCAGTGCCGTGACGGGGAGACCCTCTCAGTCTTGGGCACTGTGTTTCTCCTGAGTACATCTGTGGCCAGGCTCATGACCCTGGTGTCCCAGCAGTGTGGGCTTCCGTCAGCTCCTTCATTGACTGAGCTCTCCCACCGGCCTGCAACTCTCATTTCCACTGCAAACCGGTGCAACAGTTCTACACACACATATTTAACTGGGTATGGTTTTCATTGTGCATAGATCAATGGTCCTTGGCATCACAAACCTTATGGATGTAACACAGAGACAAATTGGACTGTATGGAACACATTTGATGGTTCATGTCCAAAACAAATAGGTGGACAACCTGCAATCAGTCTCTGTCTCCCAGTATGACTCTACGGTTGGACACCTGGGATGGGTACGGAGTTCCTCAGAGGCTGCTTCCTGGGACACAGACTGATTCTCAACGACACCTGTCAAAGAGTTAAAATAGGTCAGAATACACATCTACACACTGAATTGTATTGACTTTTTTAAATCAACAGTGATGGTACTGAACCTCCAACACTTAGACATAATTTATAAAACAATGATAGTTTGTGTTTATTGAGTCTGCCAGATCAGAGGTAGGGGATGTTCTCTTGATAAGTGTGTGAATTGGACCATTTTCCTGTCATACAAAGCATTCAAAATTTACTTTTGGGTATCAGGGAAAGTGGATGGAGTCAAAAGTTCATTTTTGTCCTTTATGAATGTACTGAAGTTGCCAAAAATATAAATAGTTAAAGTACAGATACCCCCAAAACGATTTAAATCATTTTTACTTAAGTACTTTGCACCACTGAAAACAAACCTATTCTAATGTCTCTATATCACTGGCTTGCAGGGTTTTCACCATTGACCCTTCATGTAATGGTATCGAAGTTCAAGATCCATCTTGGCTTAATGTAGGTAACAAGTATTGAAGGTGTATAACTTAACATTCACGTTCGTAATGATAGTTTATTACACTTGTCTGAGCAGTCAAACTGGTATGAAAAATATCTCATTCATAATAGAAAGGACAATGTTCAGAATACCTGGAGTGACAATTGATGGAAAGGGTTTACAGCATTACAAAAGTTTGATTAAAAACAGAATATTTATTCACTCACAATTTATTCTTGGTGCACTCTTTCAACTTGAAAATTAAAGTTATGTTCAAGGATAGTTTGATTTTCGTGGCTTAAAAATAGAGTACACACTCAGTCTGTACATCACTTTAATATACAAATGCTACGGTCCTGCAACATGGGGCAGCAAGGTAGCCTAGTGGTTCGAGTGTTGGACTAGTAACTGGAAGGTTGCAAGTTCAAATCCCCGAGCTGACAAGATACAAATTTGTCGTTCTGCCCCTGAACAGGCAGTTAACCCACTGTTCCTAGGACCTCATTGAAAATAAGAATTTGTTCTTAACTGACTTGCCTAGTTAAATAAATGCTGATGACAGACATTTATGCAAAAAAACAGGGGGTAAATTAATTTAGATACAGTCACAAGCTCCAATCTGAATGGCAGCAGGGAGAATATGAATATAATTCTCAATCCGCTCCACTACAGCCCTGTTGATGTGAATGCGGGAGTGTTCTGCCGCCCTTTTCCTGTAGTCCACGATCATCTCCTTTGTTTTGCTCATGTTGAGGGAGAGGTTGTTGTTCTGGCACCACACTGCCAGGTCTCTCCCTATAGGCTGTCTCATCATTGTCGGTGATCAGGCCCACCCCTGTTGTGTCGTCAGCAAACTGAATGATGGTGTTGGAGTCATGCTGGCCATGCAGGAGGGGACTATGCACGCACCCCTGAGGGGCCCCCATGTTGAGGATCAGTGTGGCAGATGTGGTGTTGCCTACCTTTACCACCTGGGGGAGGCCCTTCAGGAAGTCCAGGATCCAGTTGCAGAGGGAGGTGTTCAGTTCCAGTGTCCTTAGCTTAGTGATGAGCTTTGTGGGCACTGTGGTGTTGAATGCTGAGCTGTAGTCAACAGCATTCTCACATAGGTGTTCCTTTTGACCAGGTGGAAAAGGGCAGTATAGATCACCATTGATATTGCATCATCTGTGAAGCTGTTGGGGCGGTATGCAAATTGAATTGGATATATAGGGTTTCTGGGATGATGGTGTTGATGTGAGCCTTGACCAGCCTTTCAAAGGCTATGGGGTAATAGTCATTTAGGCAGGTTACCGTCACTTTCTTGGGCACAGGGACTATGGTGGTCTGTTTGAAACAATTAGGTATTTCAGAGGTTGAAAATGTCAGTGAAGACACTTGCCAGTTGGTCCGTGCATGCTCGGAGCACACGTCCTGGTAATCCATCTGACCCCTTGTGAATGTTGACCTTTTTAAAGGTTTTGCTCTTATTGGCTACAGAGAGCGTTATCACAGTCGTACAGAACAGCTGATGTTCTCATGCATGCCTCAGTGTTGCTTGCCTTGAAGCGAGCATAAAAGGCACTTAGCCCGTCTGGCAGACTTCTGTCTCTGGGCAGCTTGTGGCTGTGTTTCCCTTTGTTGTCCGTAATAGTTTGCAATCCTTGCCACATCCAACGAGCATCAGAACCGGTGTAGTAGGATTCAATCTTAGTCCTGTATTTACGCTTTGTGTTATGCTCGTCGTCGGAATGAGGAGACCAAGGTGCAGCGTGGTAAGTGTACATCTTACTTTATTAGATGAACACCAAAAAAACTATATATATAAATCAACATAATGTTCATAAGTATGATCCCCAATCAGAGACAACGATAGACAGTTGCCTCTGATTGGGAACCATACCAGTCCAAACAAAGAAATAGATCACCTAGATTGCCCACCCTAGTGACACCCTGACCTAACCAACCACTTTGCCTGTTTGATGGTTAGTCTGAGAGCATAGCAGGATTTCATATAAGTGTCTGGATTAGTGTCCTGCTCCTTGAAAGAAGCAGCTCTAGCCTTTAGCGCGGTGTGGATGATGCCTGTAATCCATGGCTTCTGTCTGGGATATGTACATACGGTCACTGTGGGCACGACGTTGTCGATCCACTTATTGATGTAGCCTGTGACTGAGGTGGTATACTCCTCAATGCATGTGGATGAATCGCAGAACATATCTGTGCTCGCAAAACAGTCAACATATGACAACAAATGAATGCAATCTCATTTAATGAGGAAAATTATCTTGGGTTGGAGAAGCTTCTAGTGATGGCTCTATACATTCTGGTGAAAAGGGAGGATTTGCGACTCTTCTCTTCAGGTGGTAAGGAATATGTGATGTCATTTCCCTCTGGAGCAAAGGAGTCACGAGAATTTGTCCTCGACTCTGCAAAGAAAGACCATCCAGTATGTCATGGGTAACAATTCAGACCAGAATGCAATGTCTTTCCAAATGAATTAGTTAAACGGTAAAGTAAATTATCTTAGTCTTGAATGAGCAGCAGCAGGGCTTACCTGTAAAGTACACAGTAGGGGAAGTGTTCTGAGGCTGGTACTCCATAGACTTTTGAGGACAGTGGTCCTTTCTAACTTTCTTGGAACCCTGTTTGGTGGGAAAAGGCACATTAAAACAAACTGTTATATATCTTAAAGTACAGTATATCAACTGCAAAAAGGCAATACAATGCTAAAATACTGAATTATATAAACAAATAATATCTCATACATTCAAAAGCAGTGTTATTCATGAAAAATCTGTTCTTGTACTATACCTTTGTGTTAAAGCATATCTTGCTGAACATGGTTTTCTTGCTTTTCTTGGACTTGAAGATGGGGATCTGCTCTCCAGTACTGCTGGTGCTATCCCTTACCAAATCCAACATCCCTTCTACAATGTCACTGGTGGCCATGCTGGTACCGGACTCAAAAGAACATTTGGCATTGGCTTTGGTGATCATTTGATGACTTGAGCCAACTGATAAGGCATCCATCATTTTGTTGACCATTACCTTCGTGAGCTGATTCATTGTGTCACTATCCTCTGGCTTGCTCTGATTGAGCTGGATAGGAAAGACCATGCAAGTAGAGGTGCTTGGTTCATTCTGGACTGAAACATCAATGTTGATATTTTCATACTCATCTAACCACTGTTTTAGGAAGCCCTTCACTGTCTCTTCAGCAAATATCTGGAGAAGCTGAGAGGAGAGCTCCTTGGATATGGCACATTGTTCCTTTCCCCATTTCAGCCTTGAAAGAACGGAGTCTGAAGCACTTCTGGCTGCTTCCAATGTTAAGACCTGTGGAGTGCTGTGGCTGTCCTGAAGGGCTATCACTTTATCCACAAATTCATGGCTGAAAATGTGGATGGTCCCAGTGGAAATTATTTTTCTCAATTTCCTAACAGCAGATCGGAGGTTGTCAGGATGAGAAGCAACTTTTCCATCTTCCTGTGTGTTCTCAACACTTTCCACCATTTCGTCCACTACCACCCCGGCAGCTTGCCTGACTTTGTCCACAAAGGATGGGGGAAGTAAGTTCTCTGTGTGAAACAAGTCCTGAATGATCATGTTTCTTACAATGGGAAAGTCACTCTGAGCAGGTAATTCAGTGGGGATGGGAGTACCGGGCAAGGTGAAGTCCCATTCTGACTGCTTTGATTTTGAAGTAGGTGTTAGAGGGATGGAGGAGCGTGAAGAAGAGGTATTTCTTGTGTTTTGGCTGTCAGCACTCCTACAACGGATCGTGCCAATATCCTCCAGCATGGATCCTGAGAGCTTAGTGGTTTCAGGTAGTAATTTGTGCGGAATGTCCACACAGGCATCGTTTCCACCAGGTGTAACACTGCTCTGGTTGACCTCAAGATGGCCGAGTCTTGCTCTTTGTGAAGCAGGACTGCTTTGATATGTAAATATTTGGATTGAACCAAGTGTTGTGTCTGACATTTGAAGATCTTTTCTGAGAAACTCCGTAATCTTACTTTGCAGACTGTAGTAGATGTTACGAGCAACAGACCAGATTCTTTTATCAGAAACCTGTCCAGTGGTGAGCAGGGAGGTTCCAGATACCATGTCAGATGATTGGGTGGTCTGGGTGAGCTCCTGCAGATCTTTCACTATGGTTTGTATAATATCAGAAGATGTGGTGGATGTAGATACAGACTGGAGGTACTTATCTGTTGTACCTTCCTCCACAATGTTAAATGATCTAGAGAGGACCTCACTCACTCCTTTCTCAGCTTTGGTTTGGAACTCATGACTGGAGAGTTTTTGGAGGCTCTTTGTTGAAAGACTGTGGGAAGATGCAATGCCTTTGGAGGCAGCCGTGCTGCAATCTAGACTTACTGGAGAGATTCGCTCAGTAGAATCTTGGAGACGTTCAAACATGTCTCCACATGGTGTTGGGGACCTTGACAAGGAGATGTCCTTCAGCTGAGACAGAACACCACCTACCAATATGTTGACCTCAAGGGACATATCAGATATTTTCTTTCCTACTGTGGAGAAGCAAGGTGCATTTGATGTCTGATCCTCGCATGAGGTCAAGATTGTTGAAATGACCTGTTTGGTACTATTGTTCATTAGACCCTCGTCTGTTTCAGTCCAGAGAAGTTTTGAACTCCCGCTGACACCCATGTGTAGAGTCACTTCCTGGTTCAAACTGGGTAAGTCAGGCACACTCTTACTAGCTTGCATCAAGTTCTGGCTTGCCAAACCAAGGTACTCCTCAGTCACAAGATGTCCAGAGTCCTCTGTGGGTGTATGGCTAGACATTCTTCTCTGCACGTCTGACCTCCGCCGGTGAATGGTGAAGCCCTTTAATGTCTTCTTTATATTGTTATATAAACTAGTGGTAGCAGACCAGATCCTGCTCTTTCGTTTTTGTGCATTTTCCTGGAGGTCAGGTTCTCTCTCCTCTACTTCTGAAGGTTGCTCAAAGCTCTGCAGGTCTTCCACAAATGTGTCAATGATGCCAAAGGCAGCAGAATCCGCACAAATATCCTTTGACAAGGTGCTCTGGTTTTGAACGGAACAAGACCTGGATGCTACAGAATACGCAGGCTGTACACTAGTTAAGCTACTGTTGGACTTTTTAACTAGGAATTCACTCACTGCTTGAGTGGTGTCTCTCTTGAATTCCTCACTTGAGAGTGTTTTCATGCAATCTAACAGACTGGTCAAAGAAGCTGTGGCCTTACTTCTGCTGTCCTCAATTTGACAGGGGAACTCATATAATATTGGTGATGAGGCCCTGGAATGGGAGATATCCCCAAGCTGAACCAGAACACCCTCTACAAATTGTTGTATCTCAATAGAGAAGTCTGATCCTTTTTCTCCAACAGTGTACAGGGGTCCTCCTTTGACATCTCAGTCTTGTACAAGACCAGAAGCTCTGAGATGACTTCTTTGGTGCAAGTTGTCAGAAGGAGCTTGCATTCTTCTGACTCAGTTTGTGCCCAAAGAAGTTTTGAGCACTCACTTAGGCCTCTTTGTAAAGTAACTTCACCAGTGGACTCTGGCAACTGAGGCTCACTCTTACTGGGCCTATATTTCATGTCTAAGCAAGGAAGTGGAACTGTCTCCGTAAACTCAGCATTTGTGATGTTGTCATCAGATGTGACAATGTTCTTTAAGGCACATCGCTGAAGCTTGCCGAAATAATCTCTCAAGTTGTTTTGGATGCTGTCGTAAATGTGAACAGCAGCAGACCAGGCACTCTTCTGTTGGGGACTCTCTTCAGATTCAGCCAAGGATTTCATATCTGACACGAAAGTCTTAACAACTACTGACGCTGCTGAGCCCACTGGGTGAATTGACTCTGTCTTTACAATGGCAGACAATGTTTGACCTGATACAGCACCTGTTAACTCAGACTGAATGACTGAACTAGGAAAGCTCAAACTACTGACTTTTTTGGCAAGAACTCCACTCACTGCTTGTATTGCTGATGTTTGAAACTCCAGGCTGGAGAGTTTTTGGATGCTCTTAGATGTGAGCGTGCAGGAGGAACCAGATTCACCAATATTGTAGCTGCTCTCGTATTTCCTTATCAGGGCATCAAGATCCTCAATGAAGCCAACATGCGATGCCAAAAATGTGATCTTGTCCTTCAGATCTTTCAGCAAATTCTGTTCGTTCTCGTCAACAAAAGCCGCCATTGTGTCAGAGATGGTGGTCATGACTTGCCCTGTTAGACTCTTGCTCTCTTGGTCAACTCTTTCAAGTTTAGCAGCCAGCTCTCTCACCATGCTCTCAGTCACCTTGGTCAGTGACTCTCCCCTTACCGGTGTCACTAGAGAGGTTTGACTTGCGGAGGCACTCTTAACGACCACTGATAAGGCCGACTTGACATCTTTAGCCAACTCTGCCATTACAGCAGGGGTTAGCATCATAGAGCCTGCACTTCCAGATGGAGAATTGGACATGCATGCAAGTTTGGAGAGAGATCCTTGCAGGCTGTCCTGCACACAGGTGACGAGGGTGTCCTCTGAGACACCTAAGAGGACTTGTAGCGTCTCAGAGTTGGTTGTTTTCTTCTGCACATCAGACAGAGAGGTTAGAGTCCTTGGGAAAAAAAACAACAGAAATCATCAAAGTCAAACAAATAATATGTAAGGCTGTGATGCACATTCAGTGTGTCAAATACATCTGCACCATTGAAAACAATGAGGAAAACACTGCTGTTTCTCTGAGAAAAAACCTTAGTGTGATGTCAGCCTAACAGCTTAATTTCTAAAGCCCAATTAAATGTTTTTTTTGTATAGGTCATTTGAATTGAAACTGGCCTTTAGATCTCTATCTATCCTGGCCATATCTATCCTCTACAAAAAAATCCAAATTGCTATAAACTTCAAATACCGTAACTTCTAATAACTTCAAGGACAATCATAAATACAAGGCAGTTTGAAGAAATGTTAAAGGGAAATTTCTAAATGTTTCAACTTCATATTCATCATCTCCAGCACCACCCCAACATCAGCATATGTGAAAAACGGGCATTTCTATGTTTTGTAGTAAAAAAGAAAGAGGAAGATAAGTGTTTTCTATGACATCATCAACCAATTAGTAGGCAATGCCTACTCATAATTGGTTAAAATCACACGATGCACACTGATGATGTCATTAGAATCTAGAGCTGAGCATTTAACCAACATTTTTGTTATTTTTCGGTTTTTAAACAACTAATTGAACAACGTCGGCTCAATTATTTGAATTCCATAAAGTTAATTTTTTTCTTCTTCTGTGAGCTCGATGCTCAGTTTCTGTAGAGATAAATCAAGCACAAACTATGCAATGTAGTAGGGAGTTGTAGTTTCCAACAGGCCAATATTCTACATAGTTTAGCACAGAAAATATGGCAATTAATTCCCATAATACATTGCACGCCCACTTACTTGTCCACTCTGTGTGGAGCAGATACGGAAACCTCATTGACTGAGAGATGAGAGAATGCATGAGAGAGATAAAAAGCAGTTGCGTTGCGAAGATTCTCTACCTGGAAATACATGATCTAAGTGATTGACAGTTGGTGTTCAGCGGTCATAAAAGTAGGTCTTATTTACTTAGAAGAACTACTAAAATAGTGATTTTGTCAGACGGGATAAGCAGCAGCGCTATAGAGATGAGTTGATGACTTGGAATGAAATAATAAAGTCATCAAATAAATATTTTATATGAGAAAGTAAATGATGGTTGATAAGTCATAAACAGTAATGGACAGTCACTACCATCATGGGACTTTTATTCATTGTTTATTCATTGTTATTGTGTGTTGTTACAGCATTCAACACACATAATCCATAGTGCATTCAATGTCTAAAAAAAATATTGAAATCCAAAACAGTGATTATTTTTTAAATATTTGAATCGAAACCAAACCAACCTCAAAAAACACTAATTTCTCAAAACAATTGGAAACAGTTACGTCCCTCTATATTTTCTTTTACTACAAAGCATGGAAATGTGTAATTTTCACATATGGTGATGCTGGAGATGAATATGAAGTTGTTAAATTTCCCTTTAAGAACATACCTCATGGCCCCCTTGGGCAGGTAGCTTCCACTGCCCTTAGTCAGGTAAATCTCCTTGAACTTAAGTTGTGATTCCTGCTCTTCTTCCTCTTCCTGCTCCATACAGTTGGAGGAAGGGTAGGGAGTCGGGATGCGAAAGCTATTGTAAGACTTTCGACTGCCTGGCCTCTTAGGTACACCAGCCTCAGTAAATCTCACGCGGGACTTGGTGTTAACCTTATCGTCTAACAGACTGGTGAGTGACGCTGTGAGAGATCTCTGTGACAATGGAGAGGAGGCAGTATCTTGGATGCCCAGTAGTTCGTAAAGACCTGGGATGATGATCTGCATCAGCTTGTCCGATAAAAACTGGACAATCCTCAGACACAAGCCGGCAAGCTGTTGTTTTGTCAGCTGTATTCCAGAAACAGAAGAAGTGTTTTAAAATGTTGCATAGTGCGTCTTTCAAAAGCTTATGAACAAGGTTAAACATTAGGCAGAGTTTTCTTGGTAATCTAATTAAATTGTCAGTAACATGATCTTACCGGGTCAAACATGCCCTCACGAATCCCCCTCCATTGCCTGAAAACAATATTGTTATAAATGTTGTCATATCAGGATGCGTGGCAGAATTGTTTTTATTTAATTATTTGCCTGATCGTGAAGTTATACTTGCTTTGTGTCAGTTGTTTTGGCAAAATTGCAATGTGACAACTTTTCTAGCACTGAACATTTTTTTCCGATTGATCAGTTTCTAATTTGATCCTATTTCCTTGAAGGTGTGATAGTACCAAAGAAAACAGAACATACTTCTCAGTTAGGTTTTGAAGGAAGTCCATAAGTGTCTGATGTTCCACATTGTTGAGCTTCCCCTCTTCTGTGGTTTCCATCACTGAGGTTGCTCTGCTCCTGGTAGAATTGCTCTGCTCCTGGTAGAAATGTAATTATATTGCAAATAATCAAACTTAATATCAAACTTAATATACAACAAATATCATACTGAAAGAACTTATGAACCGTTAGAGAGTGGAGGAGCATTGGCAATGTTGGACAAATTTAAACAACTGAAACACAACAGAGATGGTTGTGGTACGTCAACATTGCCAATGATAGCATCACTATAACATTTTATTGGATTAATGTTGTAATATGAAATGACAAGGTCAACTTACCATCTCATTGACAGCTTCAGAGGTCAGGTGGTCATCCACCACACAGACAGGCAGGTCTAGAGACTGGGACAAGGCTCTATGGTCATAACCAGGAGAGAATGGAAACAACATCAGAGCAGTCCCAATGGCAGAATCTAACCACTGTCTTCACGTCAAAGACTCACTCACTCATTTGCTTTGTCAAACCTACCCCTTAGAATGACTTCGATATTAACTGCATATATTTTGTTATTAAGAGATCTCTCAATAAAAATTCTCACAATAGCATATTGGTAGAAGTCAGTGACATATTAAAGCTAAGCAGGGCTGGGTGTAGTTAAAACCCTGGATGGGGTTTGATCCTGGGATGAGGTGCTGCCCAGCCTATTGTTTTTTTCTGAAAGTGTATATAATGTTTAAAATCTGACATGGTTTCAAAGGTACAAATTCAACCTATTTTATACAAGGTTTGGCTATGCTGAATTTAGTTTACAATGACGACATCATCCTGTGGTTGAAATTTCACCCTCAAAACAACAGTTAGGCCTATTCCCCTATAGTTAGGCCTATACCCTGTAGTGGTTAGAGCATTGGACTAGTAACCGGAAGGTTGCGAGTTCAAACCCCGAGCTGACAAAGTACAAATCTGTCGTTCTGCCCCTGAACAGGCAGTTAACCCACTGTTCCCAGGCCGTCATTGAAAATAAGAATGTGTTCTTAACTGACTTGCCTGGTTAAATAAAGGTAAAATAAAATAAAATAAAAAAATTATATCCACTATATCCCCCCCAACACACATACATTTTATATTTGACCAATATGTATGCAGCCCACCAGCCCTAAAGCATTATCCTTTTCGCTAGTTTCATCTAAATGGAAGGGCAACATGACATTGACAATCCTTGTCATATGTGCTTTCACCGGGATTTAAAAACCCAGGCTTTCCTAAAATGTTTACCTCAGCCAGTCTAGAACCCAGGTGTGTCTTCAAAACACATGCACTCCTGCATAAGGTTCATGGGTTTCCTATTGTTTTATCCCAGTACAAGAGGGGCAACTGGATTCAGGATTAAACACAAGCAGTCTTTAAGGTATATCTTATTACAGTTTAGGCCTACCTTATTATTTTCTTCCATCTGGCAATATCGGTTTTAAGGAATGAAATCTGTTTTGTTGCTAATATTATTATTAATTGTAGGAAAATACAGCTGTAAAGTAATAGAATCAGCTACTTTCTGAAGGGAAGCCAAGCTCATAAGCAATTTGAACCTACAGACAATTATGACAACATTGGAACGCATGAATGTGTCACAAACGCCTTGTGGTCACATGTTATTTTAGGGCGTGGCTCCGCATTCGTGACCGGTTCTCTTATTTCTGTTTCCCGGTATCCGTTCGTGCTGGAATTTGCGATTAATACTTTTCTCATGCCGAAACGGGAGTAGATACATACCGGTAGTTAATTAAATGACAAAAAATATTATATTCGCAATGTCATTAAGCAACAACAACAAGAAAAACATAAATAGCTACTACAATATCGAAACATGATTTTGTCATCAGTTTAGTACCATTTGTTTGATTTTGTGGATCCACGACTAGACTTTATCCATGTTAGCTAGTTGCCAGGGACGCTAGTCAGCATAGGCTGCTACGTGATAAACAGTTCGCATTAGCGAATTAGCTACCTAGCTAGCCAGCCGAACAAGCTGTCACATCCAGTGGAAACCGATGCAACCCTGCTGCCAAATAAGGGCTAGCTCGATGACCCGTGGTAACAGTGAGGTCCCCATGAGTTTCAAGGCTTTAATAAGTGCTATCTTGCAGAAAAAGCGAATGAAATACTGGTTGATGAGCTAGCTAAATTAGCTAGCAAGACGGGTATGACCGTTAACAGCGTGCATTCACAAATGCATAACGACACATTGAATATAAGTGAAGCAGGCATGCAGAACGAGATCGCCCCACCAAGGCAGATAGTAGAGGGGTACAACAACGCCGGGACACAGAGGCATAGCTCATACAATTATATTTTGTCCGGGTCAATGACTATCCTTGTTGAATAATAAATACCTGCGTCAATTATATGCTCGTGCAAAGATTGCTTGCATGGATTTTTTTTAAATCCGGTGACCACTAGATGTCCTCGTATATCCACATTTAGATCAAATATACTTGATTTTTCATCAGTACTGTGAATGACAAGCCCACTGAATCTTGTTTAATAATCTTTATACTCAACAGGTAGAGGCCTAGGTACTTCAAATCAGTGCTTAATTTGAGCTGGATCATGCCAGAACAGGATCCGGCACCGTTCCGTTCTGGACTGCTTTGTTCCGGAACCTATTTGGCCGAATCCGGTACCTCTCGTGCCATGAAAAATAATTTTCACGTTTTGCTATGTAACAATTATAATAAAAGCGATCAAGTTCATTCGAGTTGCCTCTTCGTCAATTATCCTGCCCCCTCATCTCTCCAGAGTTGCACTTCATCATTTGTTTCCTTATAGAATCAAAGCTGCATGAAGGTTTCTGGAGGAATTTTCTAAAGTTACGGAATTACTGCTGTCTGTTCAGAAATAAATTAAATCATTCATAATAGCCCAATACGTCATGAGAAGCCCTATAATTTAGCTACAGAGGACCAATAGCTTATTTTTTAAATAGCCTTGCTGCGGATTGTACCCCAATAACAAAGAATAGCCTACAGTCGGGAACGCGAGGCAAATCTGTCAGCGAAAAAACAGCAGGCAGACAAAACAGGCCTTTTGCAATATTTCAAATACAATCGAGGGAAAACACAGGTTGAAAAGCAATGACTCTTGCTGAAAAGATAAGACTATGCTGTAGACTACCAAAATATTTGATCAACTCCCAAACATTGTTTTACAAAACAGAGAGAGGGAGAGATAGGCTTTTGACACGAGCGCATCGACAATCTCCAGCCAGTGAGCTGCGCATCATTGGGTGAGTCAGTGAAACTGGAAAGCATTTTTAGGACTAATTTCCTCCTCATATTGTAGCCTACTATATGTTTCTCCACAAACCTAGGCCTGTAGGCTATTGATGGAGTCAATAAAAGGTCGTTTTTATTGATCTCAGATACTAAGTTTGTCAGTGTCAAAGTAGTGTTAGAGTTGCGTAAATTCAAATCTGGTATCAGGATAAATATGACAATGAGTCACCGATTGTATACTATGTATTTTTTATTAGCTAAGCAATAAGTGGTAAATGCAATTTTCGTATATACGGGCTCTCTGTTCCACCTCGCAGGGCAAAACAGAGAACTGACAAGACGAATGTAAAACAGTATTCTTTATACTGTGATAGACAGTTCCAACCCGTCTGTTGGCCTATCACAGTAGAGACTCTGTTGATAGATGGAACTTGCTTGTGAAGAACATCCAGGTTCTCATGCTCCATACCGTTATCTCGCTCCATACCTGGCTCCTGTTATCTAACAAAAGACCGCTTGTTCTCGCAACACCCCGCTCTGAATGTGCCCCCCTCCCAACTAATTTGAACAGTTCCTGTCTTCATGCTTCTCTGTATTTTTCCATCATGAGAAAGTCCCATGGCCCTGATACTTTTAACAATGCTTCAAGTCAGCTGTTGTATAACACATACATACATCCACACAACAGCAGCAGATAATATTCAAATCAAATCATCAAATCAAATCAAATTTTATTTGTCACATACACATGGTTAACAGATGTTAATGCGAGTGTAGCGAAATGCTTGTGCTTCTAGTTCCGACAATGCAGTAATAACCAACAAGTAATCTAACTAACAATTCCTAAACTACTGTCTTATACACAGTGTAAGGGGATAAAGAATATGTACATAAGGATATATGAATGAGTGATGGTACAGAGCAGCATAGGCAAGATACAGTAGATGGTATCGAGTACAGTATATACATATGAGATGAGTATGTAAACAAAGTGGCATAGTTAAAGTGGCTAGTGATACATGTATTACAAGGATGCAGTAGATGATATAGAGTACAGTATATACGTATGCATATGAGATGAATAATGTAGGGTAAGTAACATTATATAAGGTAGCATTGTTGGCCTTGAGATAGAAGCTGTGTTTTTCAGTCTCTCGGTCCCAGCTTTGATGCACCTGTACTGACCTCGCCTTCTGGATGATAGCGGGGTGAACAGGCAGTGGCTCGGGTGGTTGATGTCCTTGATGATCTTTATGGCCTTCCTGTAACATCGGGTGGTGTAGGTGTCCTGGAGGGCAGGTAGTTTGCCCCCGGTGATGCGTTGTGCAGACCTCACTACCCTCTGGAGAGCCTTACGGTTGAGGGCGGAGCAGTTGCCGTACCAGGCGGTGATACAGCCCGCCAGGATGCTCTCGATTGTGCATCTGTAGAAGTTTGTGAGTGCTTTTGGTGACAAGCTGAATTTCTTCAGCCTCCTGAGGTTGAAGAAGCGCTGCTGCGCCTTCTTCACGATGCTGTCTGTGTGAGTGGACCAATTCAGTTTGTCTGTGATGTGTATGCCGAGGAACTTAAAACTTGCTACTCTCTCCACTACTGTTCCATCGATGTGGATAGGGGGTGTTCCCTCTGCTGTTTCCTGAAGTCCACAATCATCTCCTTAGTTTTGTTGACGTTGAGTGTGAGCTTATTTTCCTGACACCACACTCCGAGGGCCCTCACCTCCTCCCTGTAGGCCGTCTCGTCGTTGTTGGTAATCAAGCCTACCACTGTTGTGTCGTCCGCAAACTTGATGATTGAGTTGGAGGCGTGCATGGCCACGCAGTCGTGGGTGAACAGGGAGTACAGGAGAGGGCTCAGAACGCACCCTTGTGGGGCCCCAGTGTTGAGGATCAGCGGGGAGGAGATGTTGTTACCTACCCTCACCACCTGGGGCGGCCCGTCAGGAAGTCCAGTACCCAGTTGCACAGGGCGGGGTCGAGACCCAGGGTCTCGAGCTTGATGACGAGCTTGGAGGGTACTATGGTGTTGAATGCCGAGCTGTAGTCGATGAACAGCATTCTCACATAGGTATTCCTCTTGTCCAGATGGGTTAGGGCAGTTTGCAGTGTGGTTGAGATTGCATTGTCTGTGGACCTATTTGGGCGGTAAGCAAATTGGAGTGGGTCTAGGGTGTCAGGTAGGGTGGATGTGATATGGTCCTTGACTAGTCTCTCAAAGCACTTCATGATGACGGAAGTGAGTGCTACGGGGCGGTAGTCGTTTAGCTCAGTTACCTTAGCTTTCTTGGGAACAGGAACAATGGTGGCCCTCTTGAAGCATATGGGAACAGCAGACTGGTATAGGGATTGATTGAATATGTCCGTAAACACACCAGCCAGCTGGTCTGCGCATGCTCTGAGGGCGCGGCTGGGGATGCCGTCTGGGCCTGCAGCCTTGCGAGGGTTAACACGTTTAAATGTTTTACTGACCTCGGCTGCAGTGAAGGAGAGACCGCATGTTTCCGTTGCAGGCCGTGTCAGTGGCACTGTATTGTCCTCAAAGCGGGCAAAAAAGTTATTTAGTCTGCCTGGGAGCAAGACATCCTGGTCCGTGACTGGGCTGGATTTCTTCCTGTAGTCCGTGATTGACTGTAGAACCTGCCACATGCCTCTTGTGTCTGAGCCGTTGAATTGAGATTCTACTTTGTCTCTGTACTGACACTTAGCTTGTTTGATAGCCTTGCGGAGGGAATAGCTGCACTGTTTGTACTCGGTCATGTTACCAGACACCTTGCCCTGATTAAAAGCAGTGGTTTGCGCTTTCAGTTTCACGCGAATGCTGCCATCAATCCACGGTTTCTGGTTAGGGAATGTTTTAATCGTTGCTATGGGAATGACATCTTCAACGCACGTTCTAATGAACTCGCACACCGAATCAGCGTATTCGTCAATGTTGTTATCTGACGCAATACGAAACATGTCCCAGTCCACGTGATGGAAGCAGTCTTGGAGTGTGGAGTCAGCTTGGTCGGACCAGCGTTGGACAGACCTCAGCGTAGGAGCTTCTTTTTTTAGTTTTTGTCTGTAGGCAGGTATCAGCAAAATGGAGTCGTGGTCAGCTTTTCCGAAAGGGGGTGGGGCAGGGCCTTATATGCGTCGCGGAAGTTAGAGTAACAGTGATCCAAGGTTTTTCCACCCCTGGTTGCGCAATCGATATGCTGATAAAATTTAGGGAGTCTTGTTTTCAGATTAGCCTTGTTAAAATCCCCAGCAACAATGAATGCAGCCTCCGGATAAATGGTTTCCAGTTTGCAAAGAGTTAAATAAAGTTTGTTCAGAGCCATCGATGTGTCTGCTTGGGGGGGGGGATATATATGGCTGTGATTATAATCAAAGAGAATTCTCTTGGTAGATAATGCGGTCTACATTTGATTGTGAGGAATTCTAAATCAGGTGAACAGAAGGATTTGAGTTCCTGTATGTTTCTTTCATCGCACCATGTCTCGTTAGCCATAAGGCATACGTTAGCCATAAGGCATACGCCTATGCTGCTCTGTACCATCACTCATTCATATATCCTTATGTACATATTCTTTATCCCCTTACACTGTGTATAAGACAGTAGATTAGGAATTGTTAGTTAGATTACTTGTTGGTTATTACTGCATTGTCGGAACTAGAAGCACAAGCATTTCGCTACACTCGCATTAACATCTGCTAACCATGTGTATGTGACAAATAAAATTTGATTTGGTTATGTATCTAAGTACAAATTTAACCATCAGAATAATGTTTATTTGTGTTCCTTACTCCTTACTTACACATCCCATCATTGACATAGTCAAAGCCAGACCTTCTGTCTGTCTCTCCTTCTTGCTGGTTGACTAGAGTGGAAATCTATAGTATTGTATGGTTGACCTGGGATAGAGCTGAAATGTGGCCCGATGTAGTGTTGCTTTTGTACCAAACACCCTTACAGTCATAAACCTTTTCCCCATGTCATCGCCTCGACCTCAGTCTGGTGTTCCCTAACAGTATCTGAAGAGTCTGTATACCCAGTGGTGTACAGTACAGTAGAGTACAGCAGACTACAGTAGAGCACAGCAGAGTACAGCAGGCCGTATAGTAGGAGAAGAAGTGGCCCTTTGGGTTCATTGAAATACATATTCATAATATTTCTGTTAACAATTTAATCTGCACCCAGATTAGTCCTCAATTTAATCTGCACCCAGATTCGTCTTCAATTTAATTTTCACCCAGATTAGTGTTCAATTTAATCTGCACCCAGATTAGTGTTCAATGTGATTGAACAAAACTCAGTACAGCACATGAATTAGAAAATGTTGTTACAAATTTGAGCCACGAGATGGTGGTAGATTATAAGTTTAAATAGCATGGACCTTTGATTTGTCTCTGGATAGAAATTGCCCTTGGGCACAGATCTATCCTTCTTTAACCTGTCCGCTCCCCTTCATCTACACTGAAGTGGATTTAACAACTGACATCATTAAGGGATCATAGCTTTCACCTGGATTCACCTGGTCAGTCTTTGGCATGGAAAGAACAGGTGTTCATAATGTTTTGTTTACTCAGTGTATAAACACAACGTAGGTATTTATGTAAAACAAGTGAATTTACTGTATGTCCATGGTCTTATACTTCAGCGGGAGCCGGTGGTGCGTGTGTTCAGTGCCGTGACGGGGGAGACCCTCTCAGTCTTGGGCACTGTGTTTCTCCTGAGTACGTCTGTGGCCAGGCTCATGACCCTGGTGTCCCAGCAGTGTGGGCTTCCCGTCAGCTCCTTCAGACTGAGCTCTCTCACCGGCCTGCAACTCTACGACTGCAACCGGCTGCACGACTACGCCATTGACCTGGGTATGGCCTTCCTTGTGCAGTAGATCAATGGTCCTCTGGCTCAACACCTTATGGATGTAACACAGAGACAAATGGACTGTATGGAACATTCTTGGATCATGGCAACCAGGAGGACAACCTGCATGTGTCTCTGTCTCCCAGGGGCTACTCTACGGTTGGACACCTGGGATGGGTGGGCGGAGTTCCTCAGAGGCTGCTTCCTGGGACACAGACTGACCGTCCAATGACACCTGTCTAGGGAGAGACCTGTGATGAGGTCAGAATACACATCTACACACTGAACTGTATGATAGACTTACTATCAACAGTGATGGTACTGAACCTTTATATAGCTTACAATGATAGTACTGACCCTGTATATAGCTTACAATGATGGTACTGAACCTTTATATAGCTTACAATGATGGTACTGAACCTTTATATAGCTTACAATGATGGTACTGAACCTTTTATATAGCTTACAATGATAGTACTGACCCTGTATATAGCTTACAATAATGGTACTGACCCTGTATATAGCTTACAATGATAGTACTGAACCTTTATATAGCTTACAATGATAGTACTGACCCTGTACATAGCTTACAATGATAGTACTGACCCTGTATATAGCTTACAATGATAGTACTGACCCTGTATATAGCTTACAATGATAGTACTGACCCTGTATATAGCTTACAATAATGGTACTGACCCTGTATATAGCTTACAATGATAGTACTGACCCTGTATATAGCTTACAATGATGGTACTGACCCTGTATATAGCTTACAATGATAGTACTGACCCTGTATATAGCTTACAATGATATATGTAGCTTATTTTCTCATGTTTTTTTCCTTCATACGTTTCTTCTCTTACCCTGATATTTATTACTGCATTGTGGGAAAGAGCTTGCAAGTAAGCATTTTACTGTACTGTTTTATAACCCACTGTATCTTGTGAACTTGACAAAAAAAACTTGAAACGTGTTATAAATACATTGATTCTGTATTATTCCAGGTTCCAGCTCTGGGTGGCACTCTACATCGCTGCTTCTCTGGGCCACCTGGACCTGGCCGGCTGGCTGCTGGAGAGGGGGGTGCGTGTCATTGAGCCGGTGGGGGTTCACCCTTACCGTGAGTGGTGCCACCAGACGGCCCACCCCGACGTCGCCAAGTGTCCCGCTGTCGCCTCCATCGAGCGCGGCCAGCTCACCATCCTCAAACTCTTTATCGCCAGCAGCGTTCTGACCCTTGCCTGTCGGGATCCCCAGGGTCGTGACCCCCTGAGGATCACCCTCCAGTATGGCCACAGGGAGTGTGTGCATCACCTGGCCACCAAGCTGTGCTCTGTGGTGGTCCTCCCAGGTATGGCCCTGCCCATGCGGACATACCTCCAGATAAAGGGCTGGGTGAGGCTGGGGCAGAGGAGGGCAGCATCCAGGCACTGCATGGGCCTCAACAGGGCTCCGTTCAGGACCAGGGTGGGCGACACGGTCCTGGTGGACGGCTTCACCCTCCCCAAGATGTCCTCCAAGCCCAGGAGGAGTGAGGCCAAGGCGGGTATCAGGGTGATGTCCACAGCCTCTCGACGTTTGATCCCCATCAACTGCCCATCTCATGTATCCTGCCCGCTCCGCGCCCTGGCATCCCAGGATAAACCTCTTCAACTACCGAAGCTCCACCCTGTGGCCACAAGGGATGAAAGAGAGAAGAGGGGGAAGAAGAGGGGATGTGGAGGGAAGGGATGTGAGGACGATGAGAGTGGGAATCAGAACAGCAACCAATGGAGGAGCAGAGTCCCGCTCCCGCCCATTTCCAGAGACACCAATCTCAGACCTGTGTTTGCCTCGTCAAACTCCGCCCAGATCCTCATCACCTCACTGGAGGCCTTTTCTCTCCACTGCGACCGCACACCCAGAGAAAACGGCATATACTGTTTGGCCTTGGCCAGGTTAGTCCAAGTTTAAATGACAGCTACGGTGAATATGAATATTTCTCTGGAGGTTTCTTATGAAAGGTGTGAATACTGTCAGAAGAAGCCTCCTATAATCAGTGGTGGTGGGGGGGGAACACATGTAAAAGCTGTTTACACACTTTTTATTTTGTTCAAGCATTTACCCACCTTTTGTGGAAGATGCATTGAAAGTATAGGGAGCGTTTCTTCTTTAATCCTGAACGGCAATCAGCATTTACCAGTCAATGTTTTTACCACTACATCACTGCCTATGATATACCCTTATCCTCCCTGAATAGATTTCAGTACAAACAAATCATGAGCCAACCATCATGCTGAGAAGGTAAGTAGTCAAATCAACTCAAACTTTATTTGTCACATGCGCTGAATACAACAAGTGTAGATCTTTCCGTGAAATACTTTACTGACAAGCCCTTAACCAACAGTGCAGTTCAAGAAGAGTTGAAGAGAATATTTACCCAATAAACTAAACCCCAAGCCATTAGACTGCTGAACAGCTTCTACCCCCAAGTCATTAGACTGCTGAACAGCTTCTACCCCCAAGCCATTAGACTGCTGAACAGCTTCTACCCCCAAGCCATTAGACTGCTGAACAGCTTCTACCCCCAAGTCATTAGACTGCTGAACAGCTTCTACCCCCAAGTCATTAGACTGCTGAACAGCTTCTACCCCCAAGCCATTAGACTGCTGAACAGCTTCTACCCCCAAGTCATTAGACTGCTGAACAGCTTCTACCCCCAAGTCATTAGACTGCTGAACAGCTTCTACCCCCAAGTCATTAGACTGCTGAACAGCTTCTACCCCCAAGCCATCAGACTGATGAACGTTAATTAAAGGGCCACCTGCACTATTTGCATTGACCCCCTTTGTTATTGATGTATTTTTCTAATTGTTTTCCACTGACTCTCTTGAATTGGCTCGATGCACACTCACTACACTCTACCCACACATTCACTGTGACACTAACCGACTTTCACACTAGCTGCTGCTACTGTGTTTATTATCTATCCTGATTGCCTAGTCACTTTTACCCTTACCTAAATGTACATACTGTATTACCTCAACTACCTCGCACCCATGCACATTGACTCGGTACTGGTACTCCTTGTATATAGCCTTGTTATTGTTATTGTGTTACTATTTAGAAAATATTTTCTTACTTTATAACTCTGCATTGTTGGGAATGGGCTGGGAAAGCATCTCGCAGTTGTTTTCGGCGTATGTGACCAATACGATAATCAAATCAAATGTATTTATATAGCCCTTCGTACATCAGCTGATATCTCAAAGTGCTGTACAGAAACCCAGCCTAAAACCCCAAACAGCAAGCAATGCAGGTGTAGAAGCACGGTGGCTAGGAAAAACTCCCTAGAAAGGCCAAAACCTAGGAAGAAACCTAGAGAGGAACCAGGCTATGTGGGGTGGCCAGTCCTCTTCTGACTGTGCCGGGTGGAGATTATAACAGGAGATGGCCAAGATGTTCAAATGTTCATAAATGACCAGCATGGTCAAATAATAATAAGGCAGAACAGTTGAAACTGGAGCAGCAGCACGGCCAGGTGGACTGGGGACAGCAAGGAGTCATCATGTCAGGTAGTCCTGGGGCATGGTCCTAGGGCTCAGGTCCTCCGAGAGAGAGAAGGAGAGAATTAGAGAACGCACACTTAGATTCACACAGGACACCGAATAGGACAGGAGAAGTACTCCAGATATAGCAAACTCACCCTAGCCCCCCGACACATAAACTACTGCAGCATAAATACTGGAAGCTGCGACAGGAGGGGTCAGGAGACACTGTGGCCCCATCCGAGGACACCCCCAGACAGGGCCAAACTTTACCAAAGCACAGCTCCCACACCACTAGAGGGATATCTTCAACCACCAACTTACCATCCTGAGACAAGGCTGAGTATAGCCCACAAAGATCTCCGCCACGGCACAACCCTGGGGGGGGGGCGCCAACTCAGACAGGATGATCACATCAGTGAATCAACCAACTCAGGTGACGCACCCCTTCCAGGGACGGCATGAGAGAGCCCCAGTAAGCCAGTGACTCAGCCCCTGTAATAGGGTGAGAGGCAGAGAATCCCAGTGGAAAGAGGGGAACCGGCCAGGCAGAGACAGCAAGGGCGGTTCGATGCTCCAGAGCCTTTCCGTTCACCTTCCCACTCCTGGGCCTGACTACACTCAATCATATGATCACTGAAGAGATGAGTCTTCAGTAAAGACTTAAAGGTTGAGACCGAGTTTGCGTCTCTGACATGGGTAGGCAGACCGTTCCATGAAAATGGAGCTCTATAGGAGAAAGCCCTGCCTCCAGCTGTTTGCTTAGAAATTCTAGGGACAATTAGGAGGCCTGCGTCTTGTGACCGTAGCGTACGTGTAGGTATGTACGGCAGGACCAAATCAGAGAGATAGGTAGGAGCAAGCCCATGTAATGCTTTGTAGGTTAGCAGTAAAACCTTGAAATCAGCCCTTGCTTTGACAGGAAGCCAGTGTAGAGAGGCTAGCACTGGAGTAATATGATAAAATTATTTGGTACTAGTCAGGATTCTAGCAGCCGTATTTAGCACTAACTGAAGTTTATTTAGTGCTTTATCCGGGTAGCCGGAAAGTAGAAGCATTGCAGTAGTCTAACCTAGAAGTGACAAAAGCATGGATTAATTTTTCTGCATCATTTTTGGACAAAGTTTCTGATTTTGCAATGTTACGTAGATGGAAAAAAGCTGTCCTTGAAATGGCCTTGATATGTTCTTCAAAAGAGAGATCAGGGTCCAGAGTAACGCCGAGGTCCTTCACAGTTTTATTTGAGACGACTGTACAACCATTAAGATTAATTGTCAGATTCTACAGAATATCTCTTTGTTTCTTGGGACCTAGAACAAGCATCTCTGTTTTGTCTGAGTTTAAAAGTAGAAAGTTTGCAGCCATCCACTTCCTTATGTCTGAAACACATGCTTCTAGCAAGGGCAATTTTGGGGCTTCACTGTGTTTCATTGAAATGTACAGCTGTGTGTCATCCGCATAGCAGTGAAAGTTAACATTATGTTTTCGAATAACATCCCCAAGAGGTAAAATATATAGTGAAAACAATAGTGGTCCTAAAACGGAACCTTGAGGAACACCGAAATTTACAGTTGATTTGTCAGAGGACAAACCATTCACAGAGACAAACTGATATCTTTCCGACAGATAATATCTAAACCAGGCCAGAACTTGTCCGTGTAGACCAATTTGGGTTTCCAATCTCTCCAAAAGAATGTGGTGATCGATGGTATCAAAAGTAGCACTAAGGTCTAGGAGCACGAGGACAGATGCAGAGCCTCGGTCCAATGCTATTAAGATGTCATTTACCACCTTCACAAGTGCCGTCTCAGTGCTATGATGGGGTCTAAAACCAGACTGAAGCATTTTGTATACATTGTTTGTCTTCAGGAAGGCAGTGAGTTGCTGCGCAACAGCCTTTTCTAAAATGTTTGAGAGGAATGGAAGATTCGATATAGGCCGATAGTTTTTTATATTTTCTGGGTCAAGGTTTGGCTTTTTCAAGAGAGGCTTTATTACTGCCACTTTTAGTGAGTTTGGTACACATCCGGTGGAAAGAGAGCAGTTTATTATGTTCAACATAGGAGGGCCAAGCACAGGAAGCAGCTCTTTCAGTAGTTTAGTTGGAATAGGGTCCAGTATGCAGCTTGAAGGTTTAGAGGCCATGATTATTTTCATCATTGTGTCAAGAGATATAGTACTAAAACACTTGAGCGTCTCTCTTGATCCTTGGTCCTGGCAGAGTTGTGCAGACTCAGGACAACTGAGCTTTGAAGGAATACGCAGATTTAAAGAAGTCCGTAATTTGCTTTCGAATAATCATAATCTTTTCCTCAAAGAAGTTCATGAATTTATCACTGCTAAAGTGAAAGTCATCCTCTCTTGGGGAATGCTGCTTTTTAGTTAGCTTTGCGACAGTATCAAAAAGGAATTTCGGATTGTTCTTATTTTCCTCAATTAAGTTAGAAAAATAGGATGATCGAGCAGCAGTAAGGGCTCTTCGGTACTGCACGGTACTGTCTTTCCAAGCTCGTCGGAAGACTTCTAGTTTGGTGTGGCGCCATTTCCGTTCCAATTTTCTGGAAGCTTGCTTCAGAGCTCGGGTATTTTCTGTGTACCAGGAAGCTAGTTTCTTATGAGAAATGTTTTTAGTTTTTAGGGGTGCAACTGCATCTAGGGTATTGCGCAAGGTTAAATTGAGTTCCTCAGTTAGGTGGTTAACTGATTTTTGTCCTTTGGCGTCCTTGGGTAGACAGAGGGAATCTGGAAGGACATCAAGGAATCTTTGTGTTGTCTGTGAATTTATAGCACGACTTTTGATGTTCCTTGGTTGGGGTCTGAGCAGATTATTTGTTGCAATTGCAAACATAATAAAATGGTGGTCCGATAGTCCAGTATTATGAGGAAAAACATTAAGATCCACAAAATTTATTCCATGGGACAAAACTAGGTCCAGCGTATGACTGTGACAGTGAGCGGGTCCAGAGACATGTTGGACAAAACCCACTGAGTCGATGATGGCTCCGAAAGCCTTTTGGAGTGGGTCTGTGGACTTTTCCATGTGAATATTAAAGTCACCAAAGATTAGAATATTATCTGCTATGACTACAAGGTCCGATAGGAATTCAGGGAACTCAGTGAGGAACGCTGTATATGGCCCAGGAGGCCTGTAAACAGTAGCTATAAAAAGTGATTGAGTAGGCTGCATAGATTTCATGACGAGAAGCTCAAAAGATGAAAACGTCATTTTGTTTTTTGTAAATTGAGATTTGCTGTCGTAAATGTTAGCAACACCTCCGCCTTTGCAGGATGCACGGGGGATATGGTCACGAGTGTAGCCAGGAGGTGACCTCGCTCATCAACTCATCCCTGACCGCTGGCTACGTCCCTTCCGTCTTCAAGAGAGCGAGAGTTGCACCCCTTCTGAAAAAACCTACACTCGATCCCTCCGATGTCAACAACTACAGACCAGTATCCCTTCTTTCTTTTCTCTCCAAAACTCTTGAACGTGCCGTCCTTGGCCAGCTCTCCCGCTATCTCTCTCAGAATGACCTTCTTGATCCAAATCAGTCAGGCTTCAAGACTAGTCATTCAACTGAGACTGCTCTTCTCTGTATCACGGAGGCGCTCCGCACTGCTAAAGCTAACTCTCTCTCCTCTGCTCTCATCCTTCTAGACCTATCGGCTGCCTTCGACACTGTGAACCATCAGATCCTCCTCTCCACCCTCTCCGAGTTGGGCATCTCCGGTGCGGCCCACGCTTGGATTGCGTCCTACCTGACAGGTCGCTCCTACCAGGTGGCGTGGCGAGAATCTGTCTCCTCGCCACGCGCTCTCACCACTGGTGTCCCCCAGGGCTCTGTTCTAGGCCCTCTCCTATTCTCGCTATACACCAAGTCACTTGGCTCTGTCATAACCTCACATGGTCTCTCCTATCATTGCTATGCAGACGACACACAATTAATCTTCTCCTTTCCCCCTTCTGATGACCAGGTGGCGAATCGCATCTCTGCATGTCTGGCAGACATATCAGTGTGGATGACGGATCACCACCTCAAGCTGAACCTCGGCAAGACGGAGCTGCTCTTCCTCCCGGGGAAGGACTGCCCGTTCCATGATCTCGCCATCACGGTTGACAACTCCATTGTTTCCTCCTCCCAGAGCGCTAAGAACAATTTTTGCTTGCTTCCAGAGCTCTTGGCGTGATCCTGGACAACACCCTGTCGTTCTCAACTAACATCAAGGCGGTGGCCCGTTCCTGTAGGTTCATGCTCTACAACATCCGCAGAGTACGCCCCTGCCTCACACAGGAAGCGGCGCAGGTCCTAATCCAGGCACTTGTCATCTCCCGTCTGGATTACTGCAACTCGCTGTTGGCTGGGCTCCCTGCCTGTGCCATTAAACCCCTACAACTCATCCAGAACGCCGCAGCCCGTCTGGTGTTCAACCTTCCCAAGTTCTCTCACGTCACCCCGCTCCTCCGCTCTCTCCACTGGCTTCCAGTTGAAGCTCGCATCCGCTACAAGACCATGGTGCTTGCCTACGGAGCTGTGAGGGGAACGGCACCGCAGTACCTCCAGGCTCTGATCAGGCCCTACACCCAAACAAGGGCACTGCGTTCATCCACCTCTGGCCTGCTCGCCTCCCTACCACTGAGGAAGTACAGTTCCCGCTCAGCCCAGTCTGAAACTGTTTGCTGCTCTGGCCCCCAATGGTGGAACAAACTCCCTCACGACGCCAGGACAGCGGAGTCAATCACCACCTTCCGGAGACACCTGAAACCCCACCTCTTCAAGGAATACCTAGGATAGGATAAAGCAATCCTTCTCACCCCCCCCCTTAAATGATTTAGATGCACTATTGTAAAGTGGCTGTTCCACTGATGTCAGAAGGTGAATTCACCAATTTGTAAGTCGCTCTGGATAAGAGCGTCTGCTAAATGACTTAAATGTAAATGTAAATGTGAGGCCTCATTTAACACAGTAAATTCATCAGGCTTAAGCCATGTTTCAGTCAGGTCAATCACATCAAGATTATGATCAGTGATTAGTTCATTGACTATAATTGCCTTTGAAGTAAGGGATCTAACATTATGTAGCCCTATTTTGAGATGTGAGGTATCATGATCTCTTTCAATAATGACAGGAATGGAGGTGGTCTTTATCCTAGTGAAATTGCTAAGGCGAACACCGCCATGTTTAGTTTTAACCAACCTAGGTCGAGGCACAGACACGGTCTCAATGGTGATAGCTGAGCTGACTACACTGACTGTGCTAGTGGCAGACTCCACTATGCTGGCAGGCTGGCAAACAGCCTGCTGCCTGGCCTGCACCCTATTTCATTGTGGAGCTAGAGGAGTTAGAGCCCTGTCTATGTTGGTAGATAAGATGAGAGCACCCCTCCAGCTAGGATGGAGTCAGTCACTCCTCAGCAGGTCAGGCTTGGTCCTTTTTGTGGGTGAGTCCCAGAAAGAGGGCCAATTATCTACAAATTCTATCTTTTGGGAGGGGCAGAAAAGTTTTCAACCAGCGATTGAGTTGTGAGACTCTGCTGTAGAGCTCATCACTCCCCCTAACTGGGAGGGGGCCAGAGACAATTACTTGATGCCGACATCTTTCTAGCTGATTTACACGCAGAAGCTATGTTGCGCTTGGTGATCTGACTGTTTCATCCTAACATCGTTGGTGCCGACGTGGATAACAATCTCTCTACACTCGCCAGTTTTAGCTTTAGCCAGCACCATCTTCAGATTAGCCTTAACGTTGGTAGCCTTGCCCCCTGGTAAACAGTGTATGATCGCTGGATGATTAGTTTTAAGTCTAATACTGCGGGTAATGGAGTCGCCAATGACTAGAGTTTTCAATTTGTCAGAGCTAATGGTGGGAAGCTTCGGCGTCTCAGGCCCCGTAACGGGAGGAGTAGAGACCAGAGAAGACTCGGCCTCTGACTCCGACTCGCTGCTTAATGGGGAAAACCGGTTGAAAGTTTCTGTCGGCTGAATGAGCGACACCGGTTGAGCGTTCCTACAGCATTTCCTTCCAGAAACCGTGAGAAAGTTGTCCGGCTGCGGGGACTGTGCCAGGGGATTTATACTACTATCTGTACTTACTGGTGGCACAGATGCTGTTTCATCCTTTCCTACACTGAAATTACCCTGCCTAACGATTGCGTCTGAAGCCGGGCTTGTAGCACAGCTATCGTCGCCGTAAGGCGAGTACAGCGACTGCAATTAGAAGGAATCATGTTAATGTTACTACTTAGCTTCGGCTGTTGGAGGTCCTGACGAATCGTGTCCAGATAAAGCGTCCGGAGTGAAAAAGTTGAGGAAAAAAAACAAAAATATAAACGATAATTAAAAAGTAAAAACCGTAAAGTTGTCAGGTAGCAAAATAGGTTGACAACAAAACGCACAGCAACTCGAAAACAAGTCTGCAAGTTGTGACCAAAAATGACGTCAGACTCTCAAACACCTGACAGATCTCACCTCACAATTAGATTAGATTTTCATCTGAACAAATGAATGCTCTCGGTGTTATAATGAGGAATTTATTTAAATAATTTGGTTTTCCTTGAAGATTTGAATGGGCTGAGAAAGCCTTTCGTGATGGATCTAGACAATCTGGTGAAAAGGGAGGGTTTGCGACTCTTCTCTTCAAGTGGGAAGGACGATGCGATATCATAAATTCCCTCTGGAGAAAAGGAGCCATGAGATGTTGTCATCGTCTCTGCAACGAAAGACCATCCAGCATGCCATCAATTTACATTTTTACTAATTTATCAGACACTGTTATCCAGAGAGACTTACAGGAGCAATTAGGATGAAGTGCCTTGCTCAAGAGCACATTGACAGATTTTGCCTCGTGAACTCAGGGATTCCAACCTCTTAACCCACTAGGCTACCACCCAGCCCACAGTACAGTATGTCATAGGTAACAACTCAGAGGAGTACAATGTCTTTCCAAATGAATTAGTGGAATGGTAAAGGGATAATGTCTCAGTCTTGACTGAGCAGCAGCCTAAACAACAGCAGGGCTTACCTGTAAAGTACACAGTAGGGGAAATGTTCTGAGGCTGGTACTCCAGAGACTCTTGAGGACAGAGGTTCTTACTAACTTTCTTCGAACCCTGGTTGGTGGGAAAAGGCACATTAAAACAAACTGAAAAATGTTCGATATCTTAAAGTACAGCATATCAATTGTAAAGAAGCAGTGCAATGCCATGACATAAAGAATCATATATCTCATAAAAGGTCAACAGCAGTGTTATTCAAGAAAGATGTATGTGTACTATACCTTTGTGTTAAAGGTGAGGACCTGCTCTCCAGTACTGCTGATGGTATCCCTTTCCAAATCAAACACGCTTTCTACAATGTCACTGGTGGCCACGCTGGTAGCGGACTCAAAATAACATTTAGCAGTGGCTTTGGTGATCATTTGAAGAATGACCATGCAAGTAGAAGTCTTTGGATCGTTCTGGACTGAAACATCAAAGTTTATATTTTCATACTCATCTGACCACTGTCTCAGGAAGCCCTTCACTGTCTCTTCAGCAAATATCTGGAGAAGCTGAGAGGAGAGCTCCTTGGATATGGCACATTGTTCCTTTCCCCATTTCAGCCTTGAAAGAATGGAGTCTGAAGCACTTCTGGCTGCTTCCAATGTTAAGACCTGTGGAGTGCTGTGGCTGTCCTGAAGGGCTATCACTTTATCCACCAATTCATGGCTGAAAATGTGGATGGTCCAAGTGGAAATGATTTTTCTCAATTTCCTAACAGCAGATCGGAGGTCGTCAAGATGTGAAGCACCCTGTCCATCTTCCTGTGTGTTCTCAACACTTTCCACCATAATGTCCACTACCACCCCAGCAGCTTGCCTGACTTTGTCCACAAAGGTTACAGGAAGTAAGTCCTCTGTGTGAAAGAAGTCCTCAATGATTGTGTTTCTAACAATGGGAAAGTCAATTTGAGCAGGAAACTCAGTGGGGATGGGAGTCCCGGGTAAGGCAAAGTGCCATTTCGACTGCCTTAATTTTGAAGTAGGTGTTAGAGAGATGGAGGAGCGTGAAGAAGAGGTATTTCTTGTATTTTGGCTGTCAGCACTCCTACAACGGATCGTGTCAATATCCTCCAGCATGGATCCTGAGAGCTCAGTGGTTTTAGGTAGTAATTTGTGCGGAATGTCCACACAGGCATCGTTTCCACCTGGTGTAACACTGCTCTGGATGACCTGAAGATGGCCGAGACTTGCTCTTTGTGATGCAGGACTACTTTGATATGTAAAGATTTGGATTGAACCAAGTGTTGTGTCTGATCTTTGAAGATCTTTTCTGAGAAACTCCGTAATCTTACTTTGCAGACTGTAGTAGATGTTACGAGCAACAGACCAGATTCTTTTCTCAGAAACCTGTCCAGTGGTGAGCAGGGAGGTTCCAGATACCATGTCAGATGATTGGGTGGTCTGGGTGAGCTCCTGCTGGTCTTTCACCATGGTTTGTATAATATCAGTAGATGTGGTGGATTTAGATACAGACTGAAGGTCTGTTGTACCTTCCTCTACAATGTTAAATGATCTAGTTAGGACCTCACTCACTCCTTTCTCAGCTTTGGTTTGGAACTCATGACTAGAGAGTTTTTGGAGGCTCTTTGTTGAAAGACTGTGGGAAGATGCAATGCCTTTGGAGGCAGCCGTGCTGCAATCTAGACTTACTGGAGAGGTTCGCTCAGTAGAATCTTGGAGACGTTCAAACATGTCTCCACATGGTGTTGGGGACCTTGACAAGGAGATGTCCTTCAGCTGAGACAGAACACCACCTACCAACATGTTGACCTCAAGGGTATATAGTGATATATAGTGTGGTGATATATATAGTATGGTGATATATAGTATGGTGATATATAGTGTGGTGATATATAGTGTGGTGATATATAGTATGGTGATTTATAGTGTGTTGATATATAGTGTTGTGATATATAGTATGGTGATATATAGTGTTGTGATATAGTATGGTGATATATAGTGTGGTGATATATAGTGTGGTGATATATAGTGTGGTGATATATAGTGTGGTTATATATAGTGTGGTGATATATAGTGTGGTGATATATAGTGTGGTGATATATTGTGTGGTGATATATAGTGTTGTGATATAGTATGGTGATATATAGTGTGGTGATATATAGTGTTGTGATATAGTATGGTGAAATATAGTGTGGTGATATATTGTGTGGTGATATATAGTATGGTGATATATAGTGTGATATAGTATGGTGATATATAGTGTGGTGATATATTGTGTGGTGATATATAGTATGGTGATATATAGTGTGGTGATATATAGTATGGTGATATATAGTGTTGTGATATAGTATGGTGATATAGTGTGGTGATATATAGTGTGGTGATATATAGTGTGGTGATATATAGTGTGGTGATATATAGTGTGGTGATTTATAGTTTGTTGATATATAGTGTGGTGATATATAGTGTGGTGATATATAGTATGATGATATAGTATGGTGATATATAGGTGTGTGATATATAGTGTGGTGATATATAGTGTGGTGATATAGTATGGTGATATATAGTGTGGTGATATATAGGGTGGTGATATATAGTGTGGTGATTTATAGTGTGTTGATATATAGTGTTGTGATATATAGTATGGTGATATATAGTGTTGTGATATATAGTGTGGTGATATACTATGGTGATATATAGTGTGATGGCATAGTGTGGTGATATATAGTATGATGATATAGTATGGTGATATATAGTGTGGTGATATATAGTATGGTGATATATAGTATGGTGATATATATAGTGTGGTGATATATAGTGTGGTGATATAGTATGGTGATATAGTGTGGTGATATATAGTGTGATGGCATAGTGTGGTGATATATAGTATGGTGATATAGTGTGGTGATATAGTGTGGTGATACATAGTGTGGTGATATATAGTATGTTGAAATAGTATGGTGATATACTATGGTGATATATAGTGTGATGGCATAGTGTGTTGATATATAGTGTGGTGATATTTAGTGTGGTGATATATAGTGTGGTGATATATAGTATTGTGATATATAGTATGGTGATATATATATAGTGTGGTGATATATAGTGTGGTGATATATAGTGTGATGGCATAGTGTGGTGATATATAGTATGGTGATATAGTGTGGTGATATAGTGTGGTGATACATAGTGTGGTGATATATAGTATGTTGAAATAGTATGGTGATATACTATGGTGATATATATAGTGTGATGGCATAGTGTGGTGATATATAGTGTGGTGATATATAGTATGGTGATATATAGTGTGGTGATATATAGTATGGTGATATATAGTATGGTGATATATATAGTGTGGTGATATATATAGTGTGGTGATATATATAGTGTGGTGATATATAGTGTGGTGATATAGTGTGGTGATATATAGTGTGGTGATATATAGTATGGTGATATATAGTGTGGTGATATATAGTGTGGTGATATATAGCATGGTGATATAGTATGGTGATATATAGTGTGGTTATATATAGTATGCTTGTATGTAGTGTGGTGATATATAGTATGGTGATATATAGTATGGTGATATATAGTATGGTGATATATAGTGTTGTGATTTATAGTATGGTGATATATAGTGTGGTTATATATAGTATGGTGATATATAGTGTGGTGATATATAGTATGGTGATATATAGTGTTGTGATATATATAGTATGGTGATATATATAGTGTGGTGATATATAGTGTGGTGATATATATAGTGTGGTGATATATAGTGTGGTGATATATAGTATGGTGATATATATAGTATGGTGATATATAGTATGATGATATATAGTGTTGTGATATATATTGTTGTGATATATAGTATGATGATATATAGTGTTGTGATATATAGTGTGGTGATATAGTGTGGTGATATAGTGTGGTGATATATAGTATGGTGATTTATAGTGTGTTGATATATAGTGTGGTGATATATAGTATGGTGATATATAGTGTGGTGATATATAATGTGGTGATATATAGCATGGTGACATATAGTGTGGTGATATATATAGTATGGTGATATATAGTGTGGTGATATATAGTGTGGTGATATATAGTGTGGTGATATATAGTATGGTGATATATATATATATAGTGTGGTGATATATAGTGTGGTGATATATTGTGTGGTGATATATAGTGTTGTGATATAGTGTGGTGATATATAGTGTGGTGATATATAGTGTTGTGATATAGTATGGTGAAATATAGTGTGGTGATATATTGTGTGGTGATATATAGTATGGTGATATATAGTGTGATATAGTATGGTGATATATAGTGTGGTGATATATAGTGTGGTGATATATTGTGTGGTGATATATTGTGTGGTGATATATAGTGTTGTGATATAGTATGGTGATATAGTGTGGTGATATATAGTGTGGTGATATATAGTGTGGTGATATATAGTGTGGTGATATATAGTATGGTGATTTATAGTTTGTTGATATATAGTGTGGTGATATATAGTATGGTGATATATAGTATGATGATATAGTATGGTGATATATAGGTGTGTGATATGTAGTGTGGTGATATAGTGTGGTGATATATAGTATGTTTATTTATAGTGTGTTGATATATAGTGTGGTGATATATAGTGTGGTGATATATAGTGTGGTGATATATAGTGTGGTGATATATAGTGTGGTGATATATATTGTGGTGATATATATTGTGGTGATATATAGTATGGTGATATATAGTATGGTGATATACATAGTGTGGTGATATATAGTGTGGTGATATATAGGGTGGTGATATATAGTGTGGTGATATATAATATGGTGATATATAGTATGGTGATATATAGTATGGTGATATATAGTGTGGTGATATATATATAGTGTGGTGATTTATAGTGTGTTGATATATAGTGTTGTGATATATAGTATGGTGATATATAGTGTTGTGATATATAGTGTGGTGATATACTATGGTGATATGTGGTGATATATAGTATGATGATATAGTATGGTGATATATAGTGTGGTGATATATAGTATGGTGATATATAGTATGGTGATATATATAGTGTGGTGATATATAGTGTGGTGATATAGTATGGTGATATAGTGTGGTGATATATAGTGTGATGGCATAGTGTGGTGATATATAGTATGGTGATATAGTGTGGTGATATAGTGTGGTGATACATAGTGTGGTGATATATAGTATGTTGAAATAGTATGGTGATATACTATGGTGATATATAGTGTGATGGCATAGTGTGGTGATATATAGTGTGGTGATATATAGTATGGTGATATATAGTGTGGTGATATATAGTATGGTGATATATAGTATGGTGATATATAGTGTGGTGATATATAGTGTGGTGATATATAGTGTGGTGATATATAGTGTGATGGCATAGTGTGGTGATATATAGTATGGTGATATATAGTATGGTGATATATAGTATGGTTATATAGTGTGGTGATATAGTGTGGTGATACATAGTGTGGTGATATATAGTATGTTGAAATAGTATGGTGATATACTATGGTGATATATAGTGTGATGGCATAGTGTGGTGATATATAGTGTGGTGATATATAGTATGGTGATATATAGTGTGGTGATATATAGTATGGTGATATATATAGTGTGGTGATATATAGTGTGGTGATATATAGTGTGGTGATATATAGTGTGGTGATATATAGTGTGGTGATATAGTGTGGTGATATATAGTGTGGTGATATATAGTATGGTGATATATAGTGTTGTGATATATAGTGTGGTGATATATAGCATGGTGATATAGTATGGTGATATATAGTGTGGTTATATATAGTATGATTGTATGTAGTGTGGTGATATATAGTATGGTGATATATAGTATGGTGATATATAGTATGGTGATATATAGTGTTGTGATTTATAGTATGGTGATATATAGTGTGGTGATATATAGCATGGTGACATATAGTGTGGTGATATATATAGTATGGTGATATATATATATATATAGTGTGGTGATATATAATGTGGTGATATATAGTGTGGTGATATATAGTGTGGTGATATATAGTATGGTGATATATATATATATAGTGTGGTGATATATAGTATGGTGATATATAGTGTGGTGATATATAGTATGGTGATATATAGTGTGGTGATATATAGTGTGGTGATATATAGTATGGTGATATATAGTGTGGTGATATATAGTGTGGTGATATATAGTATGGTGATATATAGTGTGGTGATATATAGTGTGGTTATATATAGTATGGTGATATATAGTATGATGATATATAGTGTTGTGATATATATTATTGTGATATATAGTATGATGATATATAGTGTGGTGATATATAGTGTGGTGATATATATAGTATGGTGATATATAGTATTGGAATATATAGTGTGGTGATATATAGTATGATGATATAGTATGGTGATATATAGTGTGGTGATATAGTATGGTGATATATAGTATGGTGATATATAGTATGATGATATAGTATGTTGATATATAGTATGGTGATATATAGTGTGGTGATATATAGTGTGGTGATATAGTATGGTGATATATAGTGTGGTGATATATAGTGTGGTGATATATAGTGTGGTGATATATAGTATGGTTATATAGTATGGTTTTACAATATGGTTATATAGTATGGTTATATCGTATGATTATATAGTATGGTTATATAGTATGGTTATATAGTATGATTAGGTGATTTAGTTCATTCAAACAGGTGCCATTAATACAGGTAACGAGTGGAGGACATAGGAGCCTCTTAATTAAGAAGTTACAGGTCTGTGAGAGCCAGAAATCTTGCTTGTTTGTCGGTGACCAAATACTTATTTTCCACCATAATTTGCAAATAAATTCATTAAAAATCCTACAATGTGATTTTTCTGGATTTTTCCTCTCATTTTGTCTGTCAGAGTTCAAGTGTACCTATGATGAAAATTACAGGCCTCTCTCATCTTTTTAAGTGGGAGAACTTGCACAATTGGTGGCTGACAAAATACTTTTTTGCCCCACTGTATAGTGTGGTGGTATATAGTATGGTGATATATAGTATGTTGAGGTCACCCTGCTTGAGACTTAAAGTAATATTGCCCTTGCTCAACCAAGACCATGGTTATGGTAGAGTGATTGGTTAGTAAGAACACTGCTTTATACCGAGACCATGGTTATGGTAGAGTGATTGTTTAGTAAGAACACCGCTTTACACTGAGACCATGGTTATGGTAGAGTGATTGGTTAGTAAGAACCTCGACCTCAGTCTGGTGTTCGCTAACAGTATCTGAAGAGTCTTTATACCCAGTGGTGTATAGTACAGTAGAGCACAGCAGACAGAGTACAACAGAGTACAGCTTGACAATCTGGACCCTCTATTTCTGAAACTATCCGCCGCCATTGTCGCAACCCCTATTACCAGCCTGTTCAACCTCTCTTTCATATCGTCCGAGATCCCCAAGGATTGGAAAGCTGCCGCAGTCATCCCCCTCTTCAAAGGGGGAGACACCCTGGACCCAAACTGTTACAGACCTATATCCATCCTGCCCTGCCTATCTAAGGTCTTCGAAAGCCAAGTCAACAAACAGGTCACTGACCATCTCGAATCCCACCGTACCTTCTCCGCTGTGCAATCTGGTTTCCGAGCCGGTCACGGGTGCACCTCAGCCACACTCAAGGTACTAAACGATATCATAACCGCCATCGATAAAAGACAGTACTGTGCAGCCGTCTTCATCGACCTTGCCAAGGCTTTCGACTCTGTCAATCACCATATTCTTATCGGCAGACTCAGTAGCCTCGGTTTTTCGGATGACTGCCTTGCCTGGTTCACCAATTACTTTGCAGACAGCGTTCAGTGTGTCAAATCGGAGGGCATGCTGTCCGGTCCTCTGGCAGTCTCTATGGGGGCGCCACAGGGTTCAATTCTCGGGCCGACTCTTTTCTCTGTATATATCAATGATGTTGCTCTTGCTGCGAGCGATTCCTGATCCACCTCTACGCAGACGACACCATTCTATATACTTCCGGCCCGTCCTTGGACACTGTGCTATCTAACCTCCAAACGAGCTTCAATGCCATACAACACTCCTTCCGTGGCCTCCAACTGCTCTTAAACGCTAGTAAAACCAAATGCATGCTTTTCAACCGATTGCTGCCTGCACCCGCATGCCCGACGAGCATCACCACCCTGGACGGTTCCGACCTTGAATATGTGGACACCTATAAGTACCTAGGTGTCTGGCTAGACTGTAAACTCTCCTTCCAGACTCATATCAAACATCTCCAATCGAAAATCAAATCAAGAATCGGCTTTCTATTCCGCAACAAAGCCTCCTTCACTCACGCCGCCAAACTTACCCTAGTAAAACTGACTATCCTACCGATCCTCGACTTCGGCGATGTCATCTACAAAATTGCCTCCAACACTCTACTCAGCAAACTGGATGCAGTTTATCACAGTGCCATCCGTTTTGTCACTAAAGCACCTTATACCACCCACCACTGCGACTTGTATGCTCTAGTCGGCTGGCTCTCGCTACATATTCGTCGCCAGACCCACTGGCTCCAGGTCATCTACAAGTCCATGCTAGGTAAAGCTCCGCCTTATCTCAGTTCACTGGTCACGATGGCAACACCCATCCGTAGCACGCGCTCCAGCAGGTGTATCTCACTGATCATCCCTGTTACGAATCCCTTTTGGCCCGACAGTCTAGGGGGGATGGTAATGAGACTCGTAACCTAACTCATGCAAATTATTATTGTGACAAAGGAAAAGTGTGAACGAAATAAGCACGACAACTGAAATCTACCGTCAAACTCTAGGTTTATTTATAAAACACACGGTAATGGGGGGAGCAGGAAAAGGGGCTGAGCTGGACCCAAGGAAAGAAACAATAAGTATTCAAAAACACCCCTAAGCTAGACTAGCCTACTTTAACAACAACTAACTAACTAACCAAAAATACAGTGGGTGGTCCGCCCAGTTCTAACTAGTGTATTTAACAAAGTTCACCTACGGGTAGTGTATGCCCATGGGCGACTTGTCTTGGTTTCCCCCTTTTCCACCAGCAATCAAACACAAACACCATAACCAAAAACAATACTCACAGGTGATGACAAAGTGCTATGAGGTGCTTAAACAAAAGAGAGGTTACGACACAAAGCGAGAGTGAAACACAGAGACCTACAGACATGGCATTTACAGAGAGATTGAGCTGAGCTGAGCTGCTAGAACAAACAAATGGGGTTTTTAAACCATGGGGAAGGAACTGTGATAGGTCAGGAAATAGGAGGAGGTGTGTCTTCTGATTGATGATTGATTGTTGACTGATTGGGGAGTGATGATTTTCACCTGTGAGGGGAGAAGGAGAGAAAAGAAACACACACACAGGATACACACACACAGGATAACTGTATCCGTAACACTCCCACCCTTAAAAGAGCAACCCTAGGGGTTGCGACTACAGTATTTCAATGAATACTCCCAAAAAAGCAACAACCTTGCAAAACATGCAGAAATCATATTCACACACGAGACAAAGCATCTGCCAACACATTATCAGAACCCTTTTTGTGCCGGATCTCCAAGTTATAATTTTGTACAATCAGCGCCCAACGCATAAGGCGCTGGTTCTGGTTGTACATTCGGTGGAGAAAAACTAAGGGGTTATGGTCAGTATATACAATCACAGGTAGGGCACTGGAACCAATATATAAAAGCTCTTCAAAGTATTGCAGAGCCAACAAAGCAAGAGCTTCTTGTTCTATTGTCGCATAGTTTGTTTGACATTTATTAAATTTACGTGAAAAATAACAAACGGGATGATCCACTCCACTCTTGTCCTGCTGCAGTAGAACAGCACCAGCACCTCTGGCACTAGCATCTACCTCAAGTTTGAACGGTTGTTCAAAATCAGGAGCAGCAAGTACAGGTGTACTACATAAGAGTGCTTTCGCTTATTCAAAAGCTCTCTTACAATCAGGGGACCACTCAAATGATCTAGCCGGACTAAGCAAATCGGTCAATGGAGCAACTACCGCAGAGAAATTTTTACAGAAGCTACGGTAGTAGCCAACCATCCCTAAAAAGCGGCGTAGCTCTCGTCTGGTGGTAGGTGCAGGGAATGCAGTTATAGCCAAGACCTTGGCATCAACAGGGCGCACCTGTCCATGCTTCTCAGAGGTATCACACAATCCATCCTCTTGATCAACCTCTTTGAACAGAACAGTGTTCGACAAATCTCTCTCATCACCCTCTTGTCGTGCCTGAGCACGAGTGACGGCACAAGCGGGGAACACATGTGGATAATTCTGTGCCAGCTCATTCGAGAGAGAGTGGTCACTTTTATCCAATACTTCCAATACGGGTACTACATTTCCTCCGGCAATATCGTTACCCATTATGAAGGTCACACCCTTCACTGGCAACATAGGGCGTACCCCACTCTGAATATTCCACTGATTAACTCAGAGTGTACTTTCACAAAGTGCAATGGCACTGGGACAAAACCCATTTCAATACCCTGCACTAACACACTGGAACCACAGTATGTATCGTCAGATAAGGGCAACACATCAGACAATATAAACGACTGCGCCGCACCAGTATCTCTAAGGATTTTAACCGGTCGTTGAGACGCTTCGTCATTCGTTAGGGACACAAACCCCTCGAAAATGAATGGTTCATAACTGCGGTTGGGGACTGAGACTTTCAAACTACAGTTACCCTGAGGCACCTGTTTTGTTGCAGACCTCACAACCGTACGAATTAGAGCAACACCTGTTGGTGGCTTGGCACGAAGAGGCATCCCTTGTTTGCGTTTAAGCAGGAAGCAATCATTAATCATATGTCCTACTTTATGACAATAGAAACATGGACGCTCATTCTTCTGGCGTGCTTGACATACTACTGCTGGCCGACTAGGACTAAAGGTAGGAAACTCAGTGGCTCTACTCTCAGTTTGAGCCGAAAACACACTCTTGTGCGTCAACACAAACTCGTCTGCCAACACAGACGCTTCTGCCAGGGAGGATACTTTCTGTTCGTTTAGGTAAACTACAATGCGTTCGGGTAAGCAATTTTTAAACTCTTCCAACAAGATTAACTCCCGGAGAGAGTTGAAATCAGTTACCTTACCAGCAGCATGCCATTTATCAAACAGATTTCCCTTGTCTCTAGCAAATTCCACATAAGTCTTACTAGAAGACTTTCTATGAGACCTAAATCTCTGTCGGTATGCCTCAGGCACAAGCTCATAGGCACGAAGAACAGTAGCTTTGACCACTTCATAATTCAAACTGTCCTCCAGAGGTAGCGCTGACAAAACCTCTTGGGCTTTACCAGTTAATTTACACTGAAGTAATAGGCACCAAACCTCTTCAGGCCATTTCAATGCTACGGCTATACGCTCAAATACACAAAAATAGGAGTCAACCTCTGACTCTCTGAACAAAGGTACTAAGGCAATCTGCCTACTAATGTCAAACGTGTTTGAGGACACAGCAGGTGAGGACGGCTCACAAACAGGCACAGTAGGACCGGAGGCTAGCCTCGCTGTCTCTGCCTCAAGTTCCATCTGGCGCATTTTGAACTCCAACTGCCTTTGTTCTCTGTCTGCCTCAATTTTACACATCTCTAAATGCCGTTGTTCTCGTTCTTTTTCTGCCTCTATTTTACACATCTCCAACTGGAGAGTCTCTCGCCTAATTTGGGCTCTCTCTTCCACCTCCAGTTGGAACTGTGCTAAACAGACATCCCTCCTGGCATCACCATTTGACAGTGGGGAGAGTGGATCAAAATGGGACAATGTGGCTGGTGTTTTAGCCTCTCCCTCATTATCAGACACCAATGGTCTTACAGGAGCAGCAACATCCGCTACAGGGGTAGTAGGCTCAGGCAGCGGTAACACAAGCACCTGCTCTTCCAACAATACATTTAATACTATCCGTTTCACCTCCGCCTTAACTAAACTCTGCGGAATCGATACTGAATAATGGTCAGCCAAGGTCATTAAATCAACTCTACGACATTTGTCAAAAACCTCCCACGAAGGGTTATCCAAAAAGATTTCAAATCAAAAGTAGACATTTTTACACTACTTCACAAGTGCCAAAGAAAATAGCAAACACTAAGGCTACTTCAGCTATGACGCTCAACACTGAACTATACCACTACAACAATCTACATGAGCGGCATGGGTGTCAGTTATGACAGATCCCGGATGAGCCCCCACTTATGTTACGAATCCCTTTTGGCCCGACAGTCTAGGGGGGATGGTAATGAGACTCGTAACCTAACTCATGCAAATTATTATTGTGACAAAGGAAAAGTGTGAACGAAATAAGCACGACAACTGAAATCTACCGTCAAACTCTAGGTTTAATTATAAAACACACGGTAATGGGGGGAGCAGGAAAAGGGGCTGAGCTGGACCCAAGGAAAGAAACAATAAGTATTCAAAAACACCCCTAAGCTAGACTAGCCTACTTTAACAACAACTAACTAACTAACCAAAAATACAGTGGGTGGTCCGCCCAGTTCTAACTAGTGTATTTAACAAAGTTCACCTACGGGTAGTGTATGCCCATGGGCGACTTGTCTTGGTTTCCCCCTTTTCCACCAGCAATCAAACACAAACACCATAACCAAAAACAATACTCACAGGTGATGACAAAGTGCTATGAGGTGCTTAAACAAAAGAGAGGTTACGACACAAAGCGAGAGTGAAACACAGAGACCTACAGACATGGCATTTACAGAGAGATTGAGCTGAGCTGAGCTGCTAGAACAAACAAATGGGGTTTTTAAACCATGGGGAAGGAACTGTGATAGGTCAGGAAATAGGAGGAGGTGTGTCTTCTGATTGATGATTGATTGTTGACTGATTGGGGAGTGATGATTTTCACCTGTGAGGGGAGAAGGAGAGAAAAGAAACACACACACAGGATACACACACACACAGGATAACTGTATCCGTAACAATCCCTAAAGCCAACACCTCATTTGGCCGCCTTTTGTTCCAGTACTCTGCTGCCTGTGACTGGAACGAATTGCAAAAATCCCTGAAGTTGGATACTTTTATCTCCCTCACCAACTTCAAACATGTGCTATCTGAGCAGCTAACCGATCGCTGCAGCTGTACATAGTCTATTGGTAAATAGCACCCATTTTCACCTACCTCATCCCCACACTGTTTTTATTTATTTACTTTTCTGCTCTTTTGCACACCAGTATCTCTACCTGTACATGACCATCTGATCATTTATCACTCCAGTACTAATCTGCAAAATTGTAATTATTCGCCTACCTCCTCATGCCTTTTGCACACAATGTATATAGACTCACCTTTTTTTGTACTGTGTTATTGACTTGTTAATTGTTTACTCCATGTGTAACTCTGTGTTGTCTGTTCACACTGCTAAGCTTTATCTTGGCCAGGTCGCAGTTGCAAATGAGAACTTGTTTTCAACTAGCCTACCTGGTTAAATAAAGGTGAAAAAAAAAAAAAAAAAAAAGAGTACAGCAGAGTACAGCAGACAGAGTACAGTAGAGCACAGTAGAGCACAGCAGGCTGTATATTAGGAGAAGAAGAGGCCCTTTGGGTTCATTGAAATACATATTCATAATATTTCTGTTAACAATTTAATCTGCACCCAGATTAGTCTTCAATTTAATTTTCACCCAGATTAGTGTTCAATTTAATCTGCACCCAGATTAGTGTTCAATGTGATAGAACAAAACTCAGTACAGCACATGAATTAGAAAATGTTGTTACAAATTTGAGCCACGAGATGGTGGTAGATTATACATTGAAATAGCATGGACCTTTGATTTGTCTCTGGATAGAAGTTGCCCTTGGGCACAGATCTGGGATCAGTTTACTCTCACCAAATCATAACCTTTACCATTAGCAGTACAAACACAAACCAGACCTAAGATCAGTGCAAAGGAGCCACTTCATCTTACCCCTGTAATTATATGACTCCTAACTTATATATACTGAGTGTACCAAACATTAGAAACCCCTTCCTAATATTGAGTTGCACCCCGCCTTCTGCCAGCAGAACAGCCTCAATTCGTTGGGGCATGGACTCTACAAGGTGTTTGAAAGCGTTCCCCAGGGATGCTGGTCCATGTTGACTCCAATGCTTCCAACAGTTGTGCCAATTTGGCTGGATGTTCTTTGGGTGGTGGACCATTCATGATACACACAGGAAACTGTTGAGTGTGAAAAACCCCAGCAGCATTGCAGTTCTTGACACAAACCGGTGCACCTGGCACCTACTACCCCATTCAAAGGCACTTGAATATTTTGTCTTGCCCATTCACCCTCTGAATGGCACACATACACAATCTATGCCTCAATTGTCTCAAGGCTTAAAAATCCTTATTTAACCTGTCCGCTCCCCTTCATCTACACTGAAGTGGATTTAACAAGTGACATCATGAAGGGATCATAGCTTTCACCTGGATTCACCTGGTCAGTCTTTGTCATGGAAAGAACAGGTGTTCATAATGTTTTGTTTACTCGGTGTATAAAACACAACGTAGGTATTTATGTAAAACAAGTGAATTTACTGTATGTCCATGGTCTTATACTTCAGCGGGAGCCGGTGGTGCGTGTGTTCAGTGCCGTGACGGGGGAGACCCTCTCAGTCTTGGGCACTGTGTTTCTCCTGAGTACGTCTATGGCCAGGCTCATGACCCTGGTGTCCCAGCAGTGTGGGCTTCCTGTCAGCTCCTTCAGACTGAGCTCTCCCACCGGCCTGCAACTCTACGACTGCAACCGGCTGCACGACTACGCCATTGACCTGGGTATGGCCTTCCTTGTGCAGTAGATCAATGGTCCTCTGGCTCAACACCTTATGGATGTAACACAGAGACAAATGGACTGTATGGAACACATTCTTGGTTCATGGCAACCAGGAGGACAACCTGCATGTGTCTCTGTCTCCCAGGGGCTACTCTACGGTTGGACACCTGGGATGGGTGGGCGGAGTTCCTCAGAGGCTGCTTCCTGGGACACAGACTGACCGTCCAACGACACCTGTCTAGGGAGAGACCTGTGATGAGGTCAGAATACACATCTACACACTGAACTGTATGATAGACTTACTATCAACAGTGATGGTACTGAACCTTCATATAGCTTACAATGATGGTACTGACCCTGTATATAGCTTACAATGATGTTACTGAACCTTTTATATAGCTTACAATGATAGTACTGACCCTGTATATAGCTTACAATGATGGTACTGAGCCTTTATATAGCTTACAATGATGGTACTGACCCTGTATATAGCTTATATTCTCGTGTTTTTTTCCTTCATACGTTTTTTCTCTTACCCTGATATTTAATACTGCATTGTGGGAAAGAGCTTGCAAGTAAGCATTTTACTGTATTGTTTTATAACCCACTGTATCTTGTGAACTTGACAAAAAAAACTTGAAACGTGTTATAAATACATAGATTCTGTATTATTCCAGGTTCCAGCTCCGGGTGGCACTCTACATCGCTGCTTCTCTGGGCCACCTGGACCTGGCCGGCTGGCTGCTGGAGAGGGGGTGCGTGTCATTGAGCCGGTGGGGGTACACCCTTACCGTGAGTGGTGCCACCAGACGGCCCACCCCGACGTCGCCAAGTGTCCCGCTGTCGCCTCCATCGAGCGCGGCCAGCTCACCATCCTCAAACTCTTTATCGCCAGCAGCGTTCTGACCCTTGCCTGTCGGGATCCCCAGGGTCGTGACCCCCTCAGGATCGCCCTCCAGTATGGCCACAGGGAGTGTGTGCGTCACCTGGCCACCAAGCTGTGCTCTGTGGTGGTCCTCCCAGGTATGGCCCTGCCCATGCGGACATACCTCCAGATAAAGGGCTGGGTGAGGCTGGGGCAGAGGAGGGCAGCATCCAGGCACTGCATGGGCCTCAACAGGGCTCCGTACAGGACCAGGGTGGGCGACACGGTCCTGGTGGACGGCTTCACCCTCCCCAAGATGTCCTCCAAGCCCAGGAGAAGTGAGGCCAAGGCGGGTATCAGGGTGATGTCCACAGCCTCTCAACGTTTGACCCCCATCAACTGCCCATCTCATGTATCCTGCCCGCTCCGCGCCCTGGCATCCCAGGATAAACCTCTTCAACTACCGAAGCTCCACCCTGTGGCCACGAGTGATGAAAGAGAGAAGAAGAGGGGATGTGAGAAGGATGAGAGTGGGGATCAGAACAGCAACCAATTGAGGAGCAGAGTCCCGCTCCCGCCCATTTCCAGAGACACCAATCTCAGACCTGTGTTTGCCTCGCCAAACTCCGCCCAGATCCTCACCACCTCACTGGAGGCCTTTTCTCTCCACTGCGACCGCACACCCAGAGAAAACGCCATATACTGTTTGGCCTTGGCCAGGTTAGTCCAAGTTTAACTGACAGCTACGGTGAATATGAATATTTCTCTGGAGGTTTCTTATGAAAGGTGTGAATACTGTCAGAAGAAGCCTCCTATAATCAGTGGTGGTGGGGGGGGAACACATGTAAAAGCTGTTTACACACTTTTTATTTTATTTTGTTCAAGCATTTACCCACCTTTTGTGGAAGATGCATTGAAAGTATAGGGAGCGTTACTTCTTTAATCCTGAACGGCAATCAGCATTTACCAGTCAATGTTTTTACCACTACATCACTGCCTATGATATACCCTTATCCTCCCTGAATAGATTTCAGTACAAACAAATCATGAGCCAACCATCATGCTGAGAAGGTACGTAGTCAAATCAACTCAAACTTTATTTGTCACATGCGCTGAATACAACAAGTGTAGATCTTTCCGTGAAATACTTTACTGACAAGCCCTTAACCAACAGTGCAGTTCAAGAAGAGTTGAAGAGAATATTTACCCAATAAACTAAACCCCAAGCCATTAGACTGCTGAACAGCTTCTACCCCCAAGCCATTAGACTGCTGAACAGCTTCTACCCCCAAGTCATTAGACTGCTGAACAGCTTCTACCCCCAAGTCATTAGACTGCTGAACAGCTTCTACCCCCAAGCCATTAGACTGCTGAACAGCTTCTACCCCCAAGTCATTAGACTGCTGAACAGCTTCTACCCCAAGTCATTAGACTGCTGAACAGCTTCTACCCCCAAGCTTCTACCCCCAAGTTATTAGACTGCTGAACAGCTTCTACCCCAAGCCATTAGACTGCTGAACAGCTTCTACCCCCAAGCCATCAGACTGATGAACGTTAATTAAAGGGCCACCTGCACTATTTGCATTGACCCCCTTTGTTATTGATGTATTTTTCTAATTGTTTTCCACTGACTCTCTTGAATTGGCTCGATGCACACTCACTACACTCTACCCACACATTCACTGTGACACTAACCGACTTTCACACTAGCTGCTGCTACTGTGTTTATTATCTATGCTGATTGCCTAGTCACTTTTACCCTTACCTAAATGTACATACTGTATTACCTCAACTACCTCGCACCCATGCACATTGACTCGGTACTGGTACTCCTTGTATATAGCCTTGTTATTGTTATTGTGTTACTATTTAGAAAATATTTTCTTACTTTATAACTCTGCATTGTTGGGAATGGGCTGGGAAAGCATCTCGCAGTTGTTTTCGGCGTATGTGACCAATACGATAATCAAATCAAATGTATTTATATAGCCCTTCGTACATCAGCTGATATCTCAAAGTGCTGTACAGAAACCCAGGCTAAAACCCCAAACAGCAAGCAATGCAGGTGTAGAAGCACGGTGGCTAGGAAAAACTCCCTAGAAAGGCCAAAACCTAGGAAGAAACCTAGAGAGGAACCAGGCTATGTGGGGTGGCCAGTCCTCTTCTGACTGTGCCGGGTGGAGATTATAACAGGAGATGGCCAAGATGTTCAAATGTTCATAAATGACCAGCATGGTCAAATAATAATAAGGCAGAACAGTTGAAACTGGAGCAGCAGCACGGCCAGGTGGACTGGGGACAGCAAGGAGTCATCATGTCAGGTAGTCCTGGGGCATGGTCCTAGGGCTCAGGTCCTCCGAGAGAGAGAAGGAGAGAATTAGAGAACGCACACTTAGATTCACACAGGACACCGAATAGGACAGGAGAAGTACTCCAGATATAGCAAACTCACCCTAGCCCCCGACACATAAACTACTGCAGCATAAATACTGGAAGCTGCGACAGGAGGGGTCAGGAGACACTGTGGCCCCATCCGAGGACACCCCCAGACAGGGCCAAACTTTACCAAAGCACAGCTCCCACACCACTAGAGGGATATCTTCAACCACCAACTTACCATCCTGAGACAAGGCTGAGTATAGCCCACAAAGATCTCCGCCACGGCACAACCCTGGGGGGGGGGGGCGCCAACTCAGACAGGATGATCACATCAGTGAATCAACCAACTCAGGTGACGCACCCCTTCCAGGGACGGCATGAGAGAGCCCCAGTAAGCCAGTGACTCAGCCCCTGTAATAGGGTGAGAGGCAGAGAATCCCAGTGGAAAGAGGGGAACCGGCCAGGCAGACACAGCAAGGGCGGTTCGATGCTCCAGAGCCTTTCCGTTCACCTTCCCACTCCTGGGCCTGACTACACTCAATCAGATGATCACTTCAGTAAAGACTTAAAGGTTGAGACCGAGTTTGCGTCTCTGACATGGGTAGGCAGACCGTTCCATGAAAATGGAGCTCTATAGGAGAAAGCCCTGCCTCCAGCTGTTTGCTTAGAAATTCTAGGGACAATTAGGAGGCCTGCGTCTTGTGACCGTAGCGTACGTGTAGGTATGTACGGCAGGACCAAATCAGAGAGATAGGTAGGAGCAAGCCCATGTAATGCTTTGTAGGTTAGCAGTAAAACCTTGAAATCAGCCCTTGCTTTGACAGGAAGCCAGTGTAGAGAGGCTAGCACTGGAGTAATATGATAAAATTATTTGGTACTAGTCAGGATTCTAGCAGCCGTATTTAGCACTAACTGAAGTTTATTTAGTGCTTTATCCGGGTAGCCGGAAAGTAGAAGCATTGCAGTAGTCTAACCTAGAAGTGACAAAAGCATGGATTAATTTTTCTGCATAATTTTTGGACAAAGTTTCTGATTTTTGCAATGTTACGTAGATGGAAAAAAGCTGTCCTTGAAATGGCCTTGATATGTTCTTCAAAAGAGAGATCAGGGTCCAGAGTAACGCCAAGGTCCTTCACAGTTTTATTTGAGACGACTGTACAACCATTAAGATTAATTGTCAGATTCTACAGAATATCTCTTTGTTTCTTGGGACCTAGAACAAGCATCTCTGTTTTGTCTGAGTTTAAAAGTAGAAAGTTTGCAGCCATCCACTTCCTTATGTCTGAAACACATGCTTCTAGCAAGGGCAATTTTGGGGCTTCACTGTGTTTCATTGAAATGTACAGCTGTGTGTCATCCGCATAGCAGTGAAAGTTAACATTATGTTTTCGAATAACATCCCCAAGAGGTAAAATATATAGTGAAAACAATAGTGGTCCTAAAACGGAACCTTGAGGAACACCGAAATTTACAGTTGATTTGTCAGAGGACAAACCATTCACAGAGACAAACTGATATCTTTCCGACAGATAATATCTAAACCAGGCCAGAACTTGTCCGTGTAGAACAATTTGGGTTTCAATCTCTCCAAAAGAATGTGGTGATCGATGGTATCAAAAGTAGCACTAAGGTCTAGGAGCACGAGGACAGATGCAGAGCCTCGGTCCGATGCTATTAAGATGTCATTTACCACCTTCACAAGTGCCGTCTCAGTGCTATGATGGGGTCTAAAACCAGACTGAAGCATTTTGTATACATTGTTTTTCTTCAGGAAGGCAGTGAGTTGCTGCGCAACAGCCTTTTCTAAAATTTTTGAGAGGAATGGAAGATTCGATATAGGCCGATAGTTTTTTATATTTTCTGGGTCAAGGTTTGGCTTTTTCAAGAGAGGCTTTATTACTGCCACTTTTAGTGAGTTTGGTACACATCCGGTGGAAAGAGAGCAGTTTATTATGTTCAACATAGGAGGGCCAAGCACAGGAAGCAGCTCTTTCAGTAGTTTAGTTGGAATAGGGTCCAGTATGCAGCTTGAAGGTTTAGAGGCCATGATTATTTTCATCATTGTGTCAAGAGATATAGTACTAAAACACTTGAGCGTCTCTCTTGATCCTTGGTCCTGGCAGAGTTGTGCAGACTCAGGACAACTGAGCTTTGAAGGAATACGCAGATTTAAAGAAGTCCGTAATTTGCTTTCGAATAATCATAATCTTTTCCTCAAAGAAGTTCATGAATTTATCACTGCTAAAGTGAAAGTCATCCTCTCTTGGGGAATGCTGCTTTTTAGTTAGCTTTGCGACAGTATCAAAAAGGAATTTCGGATTGTTCTTATTTTCCTCAATTAAGTTAGAAAAATAGGATGATCGAGCAGCAGTAAGGGCTCTTCGGTACTGTCTTTCCAAGCTCGTCGGAAGACTTCTAGTTTGGTGTGGCGCCATTTCCGTTCCAATTTTCTGGAAGCTTGCTTCAGAGCTCGGGTATTTTCTGTGTACCAGGAAGCTAGTTTCTTATGAGAAATGTTTTTAGTTTTTAGGGGTGCAACTGCATCTAGGGTATTGCGCAAGGTTAAATTGAGTTCCTCAGTTAGGTGGTTAACTGATTTTTGTCCTCTGGCGTCCTTGGGTAGACAGAGGGAATCTGGAAGGACATCAAGGAATCTTTGTGTTGTCTGTGAATTTATAGCACGACTTTTGATGTTCCTTGGTTGGGGTCTGAGCAGATTATTTGTTGCAATTGCAAACATAATAAAATGGTGGTCCGATAGTCCAGTATTATGAGGAAAAACATTAAGATCCACAAAATTTATTCCATGGGACAAAACTAGGTCCAGCGTATGACTGTGACAGTGAGCGGGTCCAGAGACATGTTGGACAAAACCCACTGAGTCGATGATGGCTCCGAAAGCCTTTTGGAGTGGGTCTGTGGACTTTTCCATGTGAATATTAAAGTCACCAAAGATTAGAATATTATCTGCTATGACTACAAGGTCCGATAGGAATTCAGGGAACTCAGTGAGGAACGCTGTATATGGCCCAGGAGGCCTGTAAACAGTAGCTATAAAAAGTGATTGAGTAGGCTGCATAGATTTCATGACGAGAAGCTCAAAAGATGAAAACGTCATTTTGTTTTTTGTAAATTGAGATTTGCTATCGTAAATGTTAGCAACACCTCCGCCTTTGCAGGATGCACGGGGGATATGGTCACGAGTGTAGCCAGGAGGTGAGGCCTCATTTAACACAGTAAATTCATCAGGCTTAAGCCATGTTTCAGTCAGGTCAATCACATCAAGATTATGATCAGTGATTAGTTCATTGACTATAATTGCCTTTGAAGTAAGGGATCTAACATTATGTAGCCCTATTTTGAGATGTGAGGTATCATGATCTCTTTCAATAATGACAGGAATGGAGGTGGTCTTTATCCTAGTGAAATTGCTAAGGCGAACACCGCCATGTTTAGTTTTAACCAACCTAGGTCGAGGCACAGACACGGTCTCAATGGTGATAGCTGAGCTGACTACACTGACTGTGCTAGTGGCAGACTCCACTATGCTGGCAGGCTGGCAAACAGCCTGCTGCCTGGCCTGCACCCTATTTCATTGTGGAGCTAGAGGAGTTAGAGCCCTGTCTATGTTGGTAGATAAGATGAGAGCACCCCTCCAGCTAGGATGGAGTCAGTCACTCCTCAGCAGGTCAGGCTTGGTCCTTTTTGTGGGTGAGTCCCAGAAAGAGGGCCAATTATCTACAAATTCTATCTTTTGGGAGGGGCAGAAAAGTTTTCAACCAGCGATTGAGTTGTGAGACTCTGCTGTAGAGCTCATCACTCCCCCTAACTGGGAGGGGGCCAGAGACAATTACTTGATGCCGACATCTTTCTAGCTGATTTACACGCAGAAGCTATGTTGCGCTTGGTGATCTGACTGTTTCATCCTAACATCGTTGGTGCCGACGTGGATAACAATCTCTCTACACTCGCCAGTTTTAGCTTTAGCCAGCACCATCTTCAGATTAGCCTTAACGTTGGTAGCCTTGCCCCTGGTAAACAGTGTATGATCGCTGGATGATTAGTTTTAAGTCTAATACTGCGGGTAATGGAGTCGCCAATGACTAGAGTTTTCAATTTGTCAGAGCTAATGGTGGGAAGCTTCGGCGTCTCAGGCCCCGTAACGGGAGGAGTAGAGACCAGAGAAGACTCGGCCTCTGACTCCGACTCGCTGCTTAATGGGGAAAACCGGTTGAAAGTTTCTGTCGGCTGAATGAGCGACACCGGTTGAGCGTTCCTACAGCATTTCCTTCCAGAAACCGTGAGAAAGTTGTCCGGCTGCGGGGACTGTGCCAGGGGATTTATACTACTATCTGTACTTACTGGTGGCACAGACGCTGTTTCATCCTTTCCTACACTGAAATTACCCTGCCTAACGATTGCGTCTGAAGCCGGGCTTGTAGCACAGCTATCCTCGCCGTAAGGCGAGTACAGCGACTGCAATTAGAAGGAATCATGTTAATGTTACTACTTAGCTTCGGCTGTTGGAGGTCCTGACGAATCGTGTCCAGATAAAGCGTCCGGAGTGAAAAAGTTGAGGGAAAAAAACAAAAATATAAACGGTAATTAAAAAGTAAAAACCGTAAAGTTGTCAGGTAGCAAAATAGGTTGACAACAAAACGCACAGCAACTCGAAAACAAGTCTGCAAGTTGTGACCGGAAATGACGTCAGACTCTCAAACACCTGACAGATCTCACCTCACAATTAGATTAGATTTTCATCTGAACAAATGAATGCTCTCGGTGTTATAATGAGGAATTTATTTAAATAATTTGGTTTTCCTTGAAGATTTGAATGGGCTGAGAAAGCCTTTCGTGATGGATCTAGACAATCTGGTGAAAAGGGAGGGTTTGCGACTCTTCTCTTCAAGTGGGAAGGACGATGCGATATCATAAATTCCCTCTGGAGAAAAGGAGCCATGAGATGTTGTCATCGTCTCTGCAACGAAAGACCATCCAGCATGCCATCAATTTACATTTTTACTAATTTATCAGACACTGTTATCCAGAGAGACTTACAGGAGCAATTAGGATGAAGTGCCTAGCTCAAGAGCACATTGACAGATTTTGCCTCGTGAACTCAGGGATTCTGAACCAGCAACCTATCGGTTACTGGCCCAACCTCTTAACCCACTAGGCTACCACCCAGCCCACAGTACAGTATGTCATAGGTAACAACTCAGAGGAGTACAATGTCTTTCCAAATGAATTAGTGGAATGGTAAAGGGATAATGTCTCAGTCTTGACTGAGCAGCAGCCTAAACAACAGCAGGGCTTACCTGTAAAGTACACAGTAGGGGAAATGTTCTGAGGCTGGTACTCCAGAGACTCTTGAGGACAGAGGTTCTTACTAACTTTCTTGGAACCCTGGTTGGTGGGAAAAGGCACATTAAAACAAACTGAAAAATGTTCGATATCTTAAAGTACAGCATATCAATTGCAAAGAAGCAGTGCAATGCCATGACACAAAGAATCATATATCTCATAAAAGGTCAACAGCAGTGTTATTCATGAAAGATGTATGTGTACTATACCTTTGTGTTAAAGGTGAGGACCTGCTCTCCAGTACTGCTGATGGTATCCCTTTCCAAATCAAACACGCCTTCTACAATGTCACTGGTGGCCACGCTGGTAGCGGACTCAAAATAACATTTAGCAGTGGCTTTGGTGATCATTTGAAGAATGACCATGCAAGTAGAAGTCTTTGGATCGTTCTGGACTGAAACATCAAAGTTTATATTTTCATACTCATCTGACCACTGTCTCAGGAAGCCCTTCACTGTCTCTTCAGCAAATATCTGGAGAAGCTGAGAGGAGAGCTCCTTGGATATGGCACATTGTTCCTTTCCCCATTTCAGCCTTGAAAGAATGGAGTCTGAAGCACTTTTGGCTGCTTCCAATGTTAAGACCTGTGGAGTGCTGTGGCTGTCCTGAAGGGCTATCACTTTATCCACCAATTCATGGCTGAAAATGTGGATGGTCCAAGTGGAAATGATTTTTCTCAATTTCCTAACAGCAGATCGGAGGTCGTCAAGATGTGAAGCACCCTGTCCATCTTCCTGTGTGTTCTCAACACTTTCCACCATAATGTCCACTACCACCCCAGCAGCTTGCCTGACTTTGTCCACAAAGGTTACAGGAAGTAAGTCCTCTGTGTGAAAGAAGTCCTCAATGATTGTGTTTCTAACAATGGGAAAGTCAATCTGAGCAGGAAACTCAGTGGGGATGGGAGTCCCGGGTAAGGCAAAGTGCCATTTCGACTGCCTTAATTTTGAAGTAGGTGTTAGAGAGATGGAGGAGCGTGAAGAAGAGGTATTTCTTGTATTTTGGCTGTCAGCACTCCTACAACGGATCGTGTCAATATCCTCCAGCATGGATCCTGAGAGCTCAGTGGTTTTAGGTAGTAATTTGTGCGGAATGTCCACACAGGCATCGTTTCCACCAGGTGTAACACTGCTCTGGTTGACCTCAAGATGGCCGAGACTTGCTCTTTGTGATGCAGGACTACTTTGATATGTAAAGATTTGGATTGAACCAAGTGTTGTGTCTGATCTTTGAAGATCTTTTCTGAGAAACTCCGTAATCTTACTTTGCAGACTGTAGTAGATGTTACGAGCAACAGACCAGATCCTTTTCTCAGAAACCTGTCCAGTGGTGAGCAGGGAGGTTCCAGATACCATGTCAGATGATTGGGTGGTCTGGGTGAGCTCCTGCTGGTCTTTCACCATGGTTTGTATAATATCAGTAGATGTGGTGGATGTAGATACAGACTGGAGGTACTTATCTGTTGTACCTTCCTCCACAATGTTAAATGATCGAGAGAGGACCGCACTAACTCCTTTCTCAGCTTTGGTTTGGAACTCATGACTAGAGAGTTTTTGGAGGCTCTTTGTTGAAAGACTGTGGGAAGATGCAATGCCTTTGGAGGCAGCCGTGCTGCAATCTAGACTTACTGGAGAGGTTCGCTCAGGAGAACCTTGGAGACGTTCAAACATGTCTTCACATGGTGTTGGGGACCTTGACAAGGAGATGTCCTTCAGCTGAGACAGAACACCACCTACCAACATGTTGACCTCAAGGGACATATCAGATATTTTCTTTCCTACTGTGGAGAAGCAAGGTGCATTTGATGTCTGATCCTCGCATGAGGTCAAGATTGTTGAAATGACCTCTTTGGTACTATTGGTCAGTAGAGCCTCGTCTGTTTCAGTCCAGAGAAGTTTTGAACTCTCGCTGACACCCCTGTGTAGAGCCACATCAAGGTTCAAACTGCGCAAGTGAGGCACACTCTTACTAGCTTGCCTCAAGTCCTGGCTTGCCAAACAAATGTGCTCCTTAGTCCCAAGATGTCCAGAGTCCTCTGTGGGTATATGACTAGACATTCTGCTCAGCATGTCTGACCTCCGCTGATGAATGATGAAGTCCTTTAATGTCTTCTTAATATTGTTATATAAACTAGTGGTTGCAGACCAGATCCTGCTCTGTAGCTTTTGTGCATTTTCCTGGAGGTCAAGTTCTCTCTCCTCTACTTCTGCAGGTCGCGCCGAGCTCTGCAGGTCTTCCACAAATGTGTCAATGATGCCAAAGGCAGCAGAATCCGCACAAATATCCTTTGACCATGTGTACTGGTTTTGAATGGAACAAGACCTGGATGCTACAGAATAAGCAGGCTTTGCACTAGTTAAGCTACTGGTGGACTTTTTAACTAGGAACTCACTCACTGCTTGAGTGGCATTTCTCTTAAATTCCTCACTTGAGAGTTTTCTAATACAATCTAACAGACTGGTCAAAGAAGCTGTGGCCTTACTTCTGCTGTCCTCATTTTGACAGGGGAACTCACATACTATTGGTGATGAGGCCCTGGAATGGGAGATATCCCCAAGCTGAGCCAGAACACCCTCTACAAATTTCTCTCTCTCAATAGAGAAGCCTGATCCTTTTTCTCCAACAGTGGTCAGGGGGTCCTCCTTTGACATCTCAGTGTTGTACAAGACCAGAAGCTCTGAGATGACTTCTTTGGTGCAAGTTGTCAGAAGGAGCTTGTTTTCTTCTGACTCAGTTTGTGCCCAAATAAGTTTTGAGCTCTCACTTAGGCCTCTTTGTAAAGTAACTTCACCAGTGGACTCTGGCAACTGAGGCTCACTCTTACTGGCCCTATATTTCATGTCTAAGCAAGGAAGTGGAACTGTCTCCTTAAACTCAGCATTTGTGATGTTGTCATCAGATGTGACAATGCTCTTTAAGGCACATCGCTGAAGCTTGCCGAAATAATCTTTCAAGTTGTTTTGGATGCTGTGGTAAATGTGAACAGCAGCAGACCAGGCACTCTTCTGTTGGGGACTCTCTTCAGATTCAGCCAAGGACTTCATATCTGACACGAAAGTCTTAACAACTACTGACGCTGCTGAGCCCACTGGGTGAATTGACTCTGTCTTTACAATGCCAGACAATGTTTGACCTGATACAGCACCTGTTAACTCAGACTGAATGACTGAACTAGGAAAGCTCAAACTACTGACTTTTTGGCAAGAACTCCACTCACTGCTTGTATTGCTGATGTTTGAAACTCCCGGCTGGAGAGTTTTTGGATGCTCTTAGATGTGAGCGTGCAGGAGGAACCAGATTCACCAATATTGTAGCTGCTCTCGTATTTCCTTATCAGGGCATCAAGATCCTCAATGAAGCCAACATGCGATGCCAAAAACGTGATCTTGTCCTTCAGATCTTTCAGCAAATTCTGTTTGTTCTCGTCAACAAAAGCCACCATTGTGTCAGAGATGGTGGTCATGACTTGCCCTGTTAGACTCTTGCTCTCTTGGTCAACTTTTTCAAGTTTAGCAGCCAGCTCTCTCACCATGCTCTCAGTCACTTTGGTCTGTGAGTCTCCACTTACCGGTGTCACTAGAGAGGTTTGACTTGCGGAGGCACTCTGAACGACCACTGATAAGGCCGACTTGACATCTTTAGCCAACTCTGCCATTACAGCAAGGGTTAGCATCATAGAGCCTGCACTTCCAGATGGAGAATTGGACATGCATGCAAGTTTGGAGAGAGAACCTTGCAGGCTGTCCTGCACACAGGTGACGAGGGTGTCCTCTGAGACACCTAAGAGGACTTGTAGCGTCTCAGAGTTGGTTGTTTTCTTCTGCACATCAGACAGAGAGGTTAGAGTCCTTGGAAAAAAAAACAGAAATCATCAAAGTCAAACAAATAATATGTAAGGCTGTGATGCACATTCAGTGTGTCAAATACATCTGCACCATTGAAAACAATGAGGAAAACACTGCTGTTTCTCTGAGAAAAAACCTTAGTGTGATGTCAGCCTAACTGCTTAATTTCTAAAGCCCTTTGTATTGAAACTGGCCTGTAGATATCTATCTATCCTGGCAATATCTATCCTCTACAAAAATCCAAATTGCTATAAACTTCAAATACTGTAACTTCTAATAACTTCAAGGACAATCATAAATACAAGGCAGTTTGAAGAAATGTTAAAGGGAAATTTCTAAATGTTTCAACTTCATATTCATCATCTCCAGCACCACCCCAACATCAGCATATGTGAAAAACGGGCATTTCTATGTTTTGTAGTAAAAAAGAAAGAGGAAGATAAGTGTTTTCTATGACATCATCAACCAATTAGTAGGCAATGCCTACTCATAATTGGTTAAAATCACACGATGCACACTGATGATGTCATTAGAATCTAGAGCTGAGCATTTAACCAACGTTTTTGTTATTTTTCGGTTTTTAAACAACTAATTGACCGATGTCGGCTCAATTATTTGAATTCCATATAGTTAATTTTTTTCTTCTTCTGTGAGCTCGATGCTCAGTTTCTGTAGAGATAAATCAATCAAGCACGAACTATGCAATGTAGTAGGGAGTTGTAGTTTCCAACAGGCCAATATTCTACATAGTTTAGCACAGAAAATATGGCAATTAATTCCCATAATCCATTGCACGCCCACTTACTTGTCCACTCTGTGTGGAGCAGATACGGAAACCTCATTGACTGAGACGGAGAGACGAGAGAATGCATGAGAGAGATAAAAAGCAGTTGCGTTGCGAGGATTCTCTACCTGGAAATACATGATCTAAGTGATTGACAGTTGGTGTTCAGCGGTCATAAAAGTAGGTCTTATTTACTTAGAAGAACTACTAAAATAGTGATTTTGTCAGACAGGATAAGCAGCAGCTCTATAGAGATGAGTTGATGACTTGGAATGAAATAATAAAGTCATCAAATAAATATTTTATATGAGAAAGTAAATGATGGTTGATAAGTCATAAACAGTAATGGACAGTCACTACCATCATGGGACTTTTATTCATTGTTTTATTATGTGTTGTTACAGCATTCAACACACATAATCCATAATGCATTCAATGTCTAAAAAAAGTATTGAAATCCAAAACCGTGATTATTTTTTAAATATTTGAATCCAAACCAAACCAACCTCAAAAAGCACTAATTTCTCAGCACTATTGGAAACAGTTACGTCCCTCTATATTTTTTTTACTACAAAGCATGGAAATGTGTCATTTTCACATATGGTGATGCTGGAGATGAATATGAAGTTGCTAAATTTCCCTTTAAGAACATACCTCATGGCCCCCTTGGGCAGGTAGCTTCCACTGCCCTTAGTCAGGTAAATCTCCTTGAACTTAAGTTGTGATTCCTGCTCTTTCTCCTCTTCCTGCTCCATACAGTTGGAGGAAGGGTAGGGAGTCGGGATGCGAAAGCTATTGTAAGACTTTCGACTGCCTGGCCTCTTAGGTACACCAGCCTCAGTAAATCTCACGCGGGACTTGGTGTTAACCTTATCGTCTAACAAACTGGTGAGTGACGCTGTGAGAGATCTCTGTGACAATGGAGAGGAGGCAGTATCTTGGATGCCCAGTAGTTCGTAAAGACCTGGGATGATGATCTGCATCAGCTTGTCCGATAAAAACTGGACAATCCTCAGACACAAGCCGGCAAGCTGTTGTTTTGTCAGCTGTATTCCAGAAACAGAAGAAGTGTTTTAAAATGTTGCATAGTGCGTCTTTCAAAAGCTTATGAACAAGGTTAAACATTATGCAGAGTTTTCTTGGTAATCTAATTAAATTGTCAGTAACATGATCTTACCGGGTCAAACATGCCCTCACGAATCCCCCTCCATTGCCTGAAAACAATATTGTTATAAATGTTGTCATATCAGGATGCGTGGCAGAATAGTTTTTATTTAATTATTTGCCTGATCGTGAAGTTATACTTGCTTTGTGTCAGTTGTTTTGACAAAATTGCAATGTGACAACTTTTCTAGCACTGAACATTTTTTTCCGATTAATCCGTTTCTAATTTGATCCTATTTCCTTGAAGGTGTGATAGTACCAAAGAAAACAGAACATACTTCTCAGTTAGGTTTTGAAGGAAGTCCATAAGTGTCTGATGTTCCACATTGTTGAGCTTCCCCTCTTCTGTGGTTTCCATCACTGAGGTTGCTCTGCTCCTGGTAGAATTGCTCTGCTCCTGGTAGAAATGTAATTATATTGCAAATAATCAAACTTAATATCATATCATGAAATCATTTTTAACTGTTAAAGAGTGGAGGAGCATTGGCAACGTTGGGCCAATTAAACAACTGCAACACAACAGAGATGGTTGTGGTACGTCAACATTGCCAATGATAGCATCACTATAAATGCTAATTTTGATTTACAATGATGACATCATCCTGTGGTTGAAATTTCACCCTCAAAACAACAGATTATGTTGATGATTCAATGTATTTTCCATGTCACAATACATTGACAAATTACGTTGAAACAACGTTGATTCAACCAGTTGGTGCCCAGTGGGATGCCTGCGCTGTAACGTGTTCGTAGAAGTTAACACTAACCACTGGTACAGGGTCAACTGTTCTTTCACCCCCCTAATGGGTCATCTGATCCTAAACCTGTGGTTTAAGACAACCGATACCTTGAGCTGATTTACAAATTGACCAATTTTGAAACAAACCTATTGTATATGAAGATGCTTGTGTTTCCAACTTCCCAACAGTTAGTAAATCCTCCAGAGTTTAGAGGATGAAGACAGTGTAGGCCTATACCCCATCTTATCCATGACCCCCCCCCCCCCCACACACACACACACTTTACATTTGACCAATATGTATGGAGCCACCAGCCCTAAAGCATGAACATGTTTTTTTGCTAGAAAATGTGGATTAGGAGAAGAAAAATGATCCTTTTCGGTAGTTTCATCTAAATAGAAGGGCAACATGACATTGACAAACCTTGTCATATCTGCTTTCACCGGGATTTAAAAACCCAGGCTTTCCTAAAATGTTTACCTCAGCCAGTTTAGAACCCAGGTGTGTCTACAAAACACATGCACTCCTCCATAAGGTTCATGGGTTCCCTATTGTTTTATCCCAGTACAAGAGGGGCAACTGGATTCAGGATTAAACACAAGCAGTCTTTAAGGTATATCTTATTACAGTTTAGGCCTACCTTATTATTTTCTTCCATCTGGCAATATCGTTTCAAGGAATGAAATCTGTTTTGTTGCTAATATTATTATTAATTGTAGGAAAATACAGCTGTAGAGTACAAGGATCAGCTACTTTCTGAAGGGAAGCCAAGCTCATAAGCAATTTAGAACCTACAGACAATTATGACAACATTGGAACGCATGAATGTGTCACAAACGCCTTGTGGTCACATGTTATTTTAGGGCGTGGCTCCGCATTCGTGACCGGTTCTCTTATTTCTATTTTCCGGTATCCGTTCGTGCTGGAATTTGCGATTAATACTTTTCTCATGCCGAAACAGGATTCGATACATACCGGTAGTTAAATGTCAAAAATTATTATATTCGCAATGTCATTAAACAACAACATAAATAGCTACTACATTTTCGAAACATGATTTTGTCATCAGTTTAGTACCATTTGTTTGATTTTGTGGACCCACGACTAAACTTTATCTATGTTAGCTAGATGCTAGCGACGCTCGTCAGCATAGGCTGCTACGTGATAAACAGTTCGCGTTAGCGAATTAGCTACCTAGCTAGCCAGCCTAACAAGCTGTCACATCCAGTGGAAACCGATGCAACCCTGCTGCCAAATAAGGGCTAGCTCGATGACCCGTGGTAACAGTGAGGTCCCCATGAGTTTCAAGGCTTTAATAAGTGCTATCGTACAGGAAAAGCGAATAAAATACTGGTTGATGAGCTAGCTAAATTAGCTAGCAAGACGGGTATGACCGTTAACAGCGCGCATGCACAAATGCATGACGACACATTGAATATAAGTGAAGCAGGCATGCAGAACGAGATCGCCCCACCAAGCCAGATAGTAGAGGGGTACAACAACGCCGGGACACAGAGGCATAGCTCATACAATTATATTTTGTTCCAGTCATTGACAATACATGTTGAAAAATAAACACCTGCGTCAAATATATGGCATCGCATGCTTGTGCAAAGATAGCTTGCATGAATTTTTAAAATAATCCGGTGACCACTAGATGGCCTCGTATACCCACATTTAGATCAACTGTACTTGATTTTTCATCAGTACTGTGAATGACAAGCCCACTGAATCTAGTTTAATAATCTTTATACTCAGCAGGAAGAGGCCTAGGTACTTCAAATCAGTGCTTAATTTGAGCCAGAACAGGATCCGGCACCTTTCCGATCTGGACTGTTTTGTTCCGGAACCTATTTGGCCGAATCCGGTACCTTTGCCATGAAAAATAATTTTCACTTTTTGCTATGTAACAATTATAATAAAAACGATCAAAGTTCATTCGAGTTGCCTCTTCGTCAATTATCCTGCCCCCTCATCTCTCCAGAGTTGCACTTCATCATTTGTTTCCTTATAGAATCATAGCTGCATGAAGGGTTCTGGAGGAATTTTCTAAAGTTACGGAATTACTGCTGTCTGTTCAGAAATAAATTAAATCATTCAGAATAGCCTAATACGTCATGAGCAACCCTCTAATTTAGCTACAGAGGACCAATAGCTTCTTTTTTTAAATAGCCGAGCTGCGGATTGTAGCCCAATAACAAAGAATAGCCTACAGTCGGGAACGCGAGGCAAATCTGTCAGTGAAAAAACAGCACGCAGACAAAACAGGCCTTTTGCAATATTTCAAATACAATCGAGGGAAAACACAGGTTGAAAAGCAATGACTCTTGCTGAAAAGATAAGACTATGCTGTAGACTACCAAAATATTTGATCAACTCCCAAACATTGTTTTACAAAACAGAGAAAGGGAGAGATAGGCTTTTGACACGAGCGCATCGACAATCTCCAGCCAGTGAGCTGCGCATCATTGGGTGAGTCAGTGAAACTGGAAAGCATTTTTAGGACTAATTCCTCCTCATATTGTAGCCTACTATATGTTTCTCCACAAACCTAGGCCTATAGGCTATTGATGGATTCAAGACAAGGTCGTTTTTATTGATCTCAGATACTAAGTTTGTCAGTGTCAAAGTAGCCTGCCATTTCGATCATTTGTGCGGATTAAAAAAAGATGATGCCAAAGTCTCCAGTCATGTAAAATTATGTAGAATTGCACGAAATGCGGTTTTAAAAAGGCCAACACTTTCCCGGACCCGAGGCTACTAAAAATGTTCCCCATGTGTGCAACTTCTATATGTGTGCACCCAAGTACATATGGGAGTTGTTGCAATGGGACAAGACTGTAACTACCAATTGGATACCACTAAATTGAAAAAAAAGGTCACCGTGGGGGTTTGTGGTATATGGCCAATATACCTCCGCGTTGCGTTGTGCCTAAGAACAGCCCTTTGCCGTGGTATATTGGCCATATACTACACCTCCTTGGGCCTTATTTCTTAATTGTACACAATTGGACAGTTTTACAATTATTGTATGGTAAACATTGACATCTGTCTGGGTGGAACACCCTCCATAATGGGTGTCTGTGTGGGACACCCTCCATTACGGCTCCATCAGTGTTGAGCCCTCTCACTCTGATTGTATGGGACACTCAATTACGGCTCCTTGTGTTTCCAATCTTCTTCCTCTGGCAGGATTACTTCCACGTGCAACTGTCAGACGACAAGCAGGTGAGGCACTTCCTGGAGCTGAGCTATGCTGGTGCCATCCTTCGGGACAGCTGGGTCCTGACAGACGTTGGCATCACCCCTAGCAGTGCCATCTGCTGCCTGCTGAAGGTACCTGCCGAACACCTCGCTGTTTCTACCCGTGCTTGAAAATGCATATCAAAGTGAGCTGGCTATTGCTTGAAACAGCTTCAAACTATCATGACCATAAAGTGTTTCAGATATAGCATGGTGATATATAGTATGGTGTTATATAGTATGGTTATATAGTATGGTGATATATATGTGTGGTGATATATAGTATGGTGATATATAGTATGGTGATATATAGTGTGGTGATATATAGTATGGTTATATAGTATGGTTAAATAGTATGGTTATATAGTATGGTTAAATAGTATGGTTATATAGTATGATTATATATATTATGGTGATATAGAGTGTGGTAATATATAGTATGGTGATATAGTATGGTTATATAGTATGGTTATATAGTATGATTATATATATTATGGTGATATATATAGTAATATATAGTAGTTATATAGTATGGTTATATAGTATGATTATATATATTATGGTGGTGTAATATATAGTAGTGATATAGTATGGTTAATAGTATGGTTATATAGTATGATTATATATATTATGGTGATATATAGTATGGTAATATATAGTATGGTGATATATAGTATGGTTAAATAGTATGGTTATATAGTATGATTATATATATTATGGTGATATAGAGTGTGGTAATATATAGAAGTGATATAGTATGGTTACAGTGCCTTGCGAAAGTATTGGCCCCCTTGAACTTTGCGACCTTTTGCCACATTTCAGGCTTCAAACATAAAGATATAAAACTGTATTTTTTTGTGAAGAATCAACAACAAGTGGGACACAATCATGAAGTGGAACGACGTTTATTGGATATTTCAAACTTTTTTAACAAATCAAAAAGTGAAAAATTGGGCGTGCAAAATTATTCAGCCCCCTTAAGTTAATACTTATTTCAGTCAACAATTTAATCTGCACCCAGATTAGTCTTCAATTTAATCTGCACCCAGATTAGTCTTCAATTTAATCTGCACCCAGATTAGTCTTCAATTTAATCTGCACCCAGATTAGTCTTCAATTTAATCTGCACCCAGATTAGTCTTCAATTTAATCTGCACCCAGATTAGTCTTCAATTTAATCTGCACCCAGATTAGTCTTCAATTTAATTTGCACCCAGATTAGTTTTCAATTTAATCTGCACCCAGATTAGTGTTCAATGTGATAGAACAAAACTCAGTACAGCACATGAATTAGAAAATGTTGTTACAAGTTTGAGCCACGATATGGTGGTAGATTCTAAGTTTAAATAGCATGGACCTTTGATTTGTCTCTGGATAGAAATTGCCCTTGGGCACAGATCTAGGATCAGTTTACTCTCACCAAATCCTAACCTTTACCATTAGCAGTAAAAACACAAACCAGACCTAAGATCAGTGCAAAGGAGCCACTTCATCTTACCCCTGTAATTATATGACTCCTAACTTATATATACTGAGTGTACCAAACATGAGAAACACCTTCCTAATATTGAGTTGCACCCCGCCTTTTGCCATCAGAACAGCCTCAATTCGTTGGGGCATGGACTCTACAAGGTGTTTGAAAGCGTTCCCCAGGGATGCTGGCCCATGTTGACTCCAATGCTTCCAACAGTTGTGCCAAGTTGGCTGGATGTTCTTTAGGTGGTGGACCATTCATGATACACACAGGAAACTGTTGAGTGTGAAAAACCCCAGCAGCATTGCAGTTCTTGACACAAACCGGTGCACCTGGCACCTACTACCCCGTTCAAAGGCACTTAAATATTTTGTCTTGCCCATTCACCCTCTGAATGGCACACATACACAATCCATGCCTCAATTGTCTCAAGGCTTAAAAATCCTTCTTTAACCTGTCCGCTCCCCTTCATCTACACTGAAGTGGATTTAACAAGTGACATCATGAAGGGATCATAGCTTTCATCTGGATTCACCTGGTCAGTCTTTGTCATGGAAAGAACAGGTGTTCATAATGTTTTGTTTACTCTGTGTATAAACACAACATAGGTATTTATGTAAAACAAGTGAATTTACTGTATGTCCATGGTCTTATACTTCAGCGGGAGCCGGTGGTGCGTGTGTTCAGTGCCGTGACGGGGAGACCCTCTCAGTCTTGGGCACTGTGTTTCTCCTGAGTACGTCTGTGGCCAGGCTCATGACCCTGGTGTCCCAGCAGTGTGGGCTTCCCGTCAGCTCCTTCAGACTGAGCTCTCCCACCGGCCTGCAACTCTACGACTGCAACCGGCTGCACGACTACGCCATTGACCTGGGTATGGCCTTCCTTGTGCAGTAGATCAATGGTCCTCTGGCTCAACACCTTATGGATGTAACACAGAGACAAATGGACTGTATGGAACACATTCTTGGTTCATGGCAACCAGGAGGACAACCTGCATGTGTCTCTGTCTCCCAGGGGCTACTCTACGGTTGGACACCTGGGATGGGTGGGCGGAGTTCCTCAGAGGCTGCTTCCTGGGACACAGACTGACCGTCCAACGACACCTGTCTAGGGAGAGACCTGTGATGAGGTCAGAATACACATCTACACACTGAACTGTATGATAGACTTACTATCAACAGTGATGGTACTGAACCTTTATATAGCTTACAATGATGGTACTGACCCTGTATATAGCTTACAATGATAGTACTGACCCTGTATATAGCTTACAATAGCTTACAATGGTACTGACCCTGTATATAGCTTACAATGATAGTACTGACCCTGTATATAGCTTACAACTGATAGTACTACCCTGTATATAGCTTACAATATGGTACTGACCCTGTATATAGCTTACAATAATGGTACTGACCCTGTATATAGCTTACAATGATAGTACTGACCCTGTATATAGCTTACAATATATACTGCTTACAATGGTATGACCCTGTATATAGCTTACAATGATAGTACTGACCCTGTATATAGCTTACAATGATAGTACTGACCCTGTATATAGCTTACAATGATAGTACTGACCCTGTATATAGCTTACAATGATAGTACTGACCCTGTATGTAGCTTATATTCTCGTGTTTTTTTCCTTCATACGTAGCTTATATTTTTTCTTCCTTACCCTGATATTTAATACTGCATTGTGGGAAAGAGCTTGCAAGTAAGCATTTTACTGTACTGTTTTATAACCCACTGTATCTTGTGAACTTACAAAAAAAACTTGAAACGTGTTATAAATACATTGATTCTGTATTATTCCAGGTTCCAGCTCCGGGTGGCACTCTACATCGCTGCTTCTCTGGGCCACCTGGACCTGGCCGGCTGGCTGCTGGAGAGGGGGGTGCGTGTCATTGAGCCGGTGGGGGTTCACCCTTACCGTGAGTGGTGCCACCAGACGGCCCACCCCGACATCGCCAAGTGTCCCGCTGTCGCCTCCATCGAGCGCGGCCAGCTCACCATCCTCAAACTCTTTATCGCCAGCAGCGTTCTGACCCTTCCCTGTCGGGATCCCCAGGGTCGTGACCCCCTGAGGATCGCCCTCCAGTATGGCCACAGGGAGTGTGTGCATCACCTGGCCACCAAGCTGTGCTCTGTGGTGGTCCTCCCAGGTATGGCCCTGCCCATGCGGACATACCTCCAGATAAAGGGCTGGGTGAGGCTGGGGCAGAGGAGGGCAGCATCCAGGCACTGCATGGGCCTCAACAGGGCTCCGTTCAGGACCAGGGTGGGCGACACGGTCCTGGTGGACGGCTTCACCCTCCCCAAGATGTCCTCCAAGCCCAGGAGGAGTGAGGCCAAGGCGGGTATCAGGGTGATGTCCACAGCCTCTCGACGTTTGATCCCCATCAACTGCCCATCTCATGTATCCTGCCCGCTCCGCGCCCTGGCATCCCAGGATAAACCTCTTCAACTACCGAAGCTCCACCCTGTGGCCACGAGGGATGAAAGAGAGAAGAAGAGGGGATGTGGAGGAAGGATGAGAGATGGGGATCAGAACAGCAACCAATGGAGGAGCAGAGTCCCGCTCCCGCCCATTTCCAGAGACACCAATCTCAGACCTGTGTTTGCCTCACCAAACTCCGCCCAGATCCTCACCACCTCACTGGAGGCCTGTTTTTCTCTCCACTGCGACCGCACACCCAGAGAAAACGCCATATACTGTTTGGCCTTGGCCAGGTTAGTCCAAGTTTAACTGACAGCTACGGTGAATATGAATATTTCTCTGGAGGTTTCTTATGAAAGGTGTGAATACTGTCAGAAGAAGCCTCCTATAATCAGTGGGGGGGAACACATGTAAAAGCTGTTTACACACTTTTTATTTTATTTTGTTCAAGCATTTACCCACCTTTTGTGGAAGATGCGTTGAAAGTAGAGGGAGCGTTACTTCTTTAATCCTGAACGGCAATCAGCATTTACCAGTCAATGTTTTTACCACTACATCACTGCCTATGATATACCCTTATCCTCCCTGAATAGATTTCAGTACAAACAAATCATGAGCCAACCATCATGCTTAGAAGGTATAGTCAAATCAAATCAACTCAAACTTTATTTGTCACATGCGCTGAATACAACAAGTGTAGATCTTTCCGTGAAATACTTTACTTACAAGCCCTTAACAAACAGTGCAGTCCAAGAAGAGTTGAAGAGAATATTTACCCAATAAACTAAACCCCAAGCCATTAGACTGCTGAACAGCTTCTACCCCCATTTGCTGTCTTTTGAAAATATAAAAATAAATATTGTTTTAGACAAGACTTGTAGACATTCATCAAATAAAAATAAAAAAGTCATAAATGATTGCTGAACAGCTTCAACCACCCAAGCCACCAGACTGCTGAACAGCTTCTACCCCCAAGCCATTAGACTGCTGAACAGCTTCTACCCCCAAGCCATTAGACTGCTGAACAGCTTCTACCCCCAAGCAATAAGACTGCTGAACAGCTTCTACCCCCAAGCCATTAGACTGCTGAACAGCTTCTAATAATAATAATAATAATATATCCCATTTAGAACAGCTTTTGTCCAAGCCACTTACAAGACTGCTGGGCCAGCTTTACAATCATTAGTGGTCCCAATTGGCAAAAGGCTTCTAACCCAAGTCATTAGACTGCTGAACAGCTTCTACCCCCATGCTCTAGACTGAGCCAACAGGACCCCCAAGTCATTAGACTGCTGAACAGCTTCTACCCCCAAGTCATTAGACTGCTGAACAGCTTCTACCCCCAAGTCATTAGACTGCTGAACAGCTTAATTAAAGTCATTGACTGCTGAACCCCTTTGTTATTGATGTATTTTTTAATTGTTTTCCACTGACTCTCTTGAATTGGCTCGATGCACACTCACTACACTCTACCCACACATTCACTGTGACACTGACCGACTTTCACACTAGCTGTTGCTACTGTGTTTATTATCTATGCTGATTGCATAGTCACTTTTACCCTTACCTACATGTACATACTGTATTACCTCAACTACCTCGCACCCATGCACATTGACTCGGTACTGGTACTCCTTGTATATAGCCTTGTTATTGTGTTACTATTTAGAAAATATTTTCTTTTTAACTCTGCATTGTTGGGAATGGGCTCGTAATAAAGCATCTCACAGTTGTTTTCGGCGTATGTGACCAATACGATTAGATTTTCATCTGAACAAATGAATGCTCTCGTTGTTATAATGAGTAATTTATTTAATTAATTTGGTTTTCCTTGAAGATTTGAATGGGCTGGGAAAGCCTTTCGTGATGGATCTCGACAATCTGGTGAAAAGGGAGGGTTTGCGACTCTTCTCTTCAAGTGGGAAGGACGATGCGATATCATAAATTCCCTCTGGAGAAAAGGAGCCATGAGATGTTGTCATCGTCTCTGCAACGAAAGACCATCCATCATGCCATCAATTTACATTTTAACTCATTTATCAGACACTGTTATCCAGAGAGACTTACAGGAGCAATTAGGATGAAGTGCCTAGCTCAAGAGCACATTGACAGATTTTGCCTCGTGAACTCAGGGATTCTGAACCAGCAACCTATCGGTTACTGGCCCAACCTCTTAACCCACTAGGCTACCACCCAGCCCACAGTACAGTATGTCATAGGTAACAACTCAGAGGAGTACAATGTCTTTCCAAATGAATTAGTGGAATGGTAAAGGGATAATGTCTCAGTCTTGACTGAGCAGCAGCCTAAACAACAGCAGGGCTTACCTGTAAAGTACACAGTAGGGGAAATGTTCTGAGGCTGGTACTCCAGAGACTCTTGAGGACAGAGGTTCTTACTAACTTTCTTGGAACCCTGGTTGGTGGGAAAAGGCACATTAAAACAAACTGAAAAATGTTCGATATCTTAAAGTACAGCATATCAATTGCAAAGAAGCAGTGCAATGCCATGACACAAAGAATCATATATCTCATAAAAGGTCAACAGCAGTGTTATTCATGAAAGATGTATGTGTACTATACCTTTTTGTTAAAGGTGAGGACCTGCTCTCCAGTACTGCTGATGGTATCCCTTTCCAAATCAAACACGCTTTCTACAATGTCACTGGTGGCCACGCTGGTAGCAGACTCAAAATAACATTTAGCAGTGGCTTTGGTGATCATTTGAAGAATGACCATGCAAGTAGAAGTCTTTGGATCGTTCTGGACTGAAACATCAAAGTTTATATTTTCATACTCATCTGACCACTGTCTCAGGAAGCCATTCACTGTCTCTTCAGCAAATATCTGGAGAAGCTGAGAGGAGAGCTCCTTGGATATGGCACATTGTTCCTTTCCCCATTTCAGCCTTGAAAGAATGGATTCTGAAGCACTTTTGGCTGCTTCCAATGTTAAGACCTGTGGAGTGCTGTGGCTGTCCTGAAGGGCTATCACTTTATCCACCAATTCATGGCTGAAAATGTGGATGGTCCAAGTGGAAATGATTTTTCTCAATTTCCTAACAGCAGATCGGAGGTCGTCAAGATGTGAAGCACCCTGTCCATCTTCCTGTGTGTTCTCAACACTTTCCACCATAATGTCCACTACCACCCCAGCAGCTTGCCTGACTTTGTCCACAAAGGTTACAGGAAGTAAGTCCTCTGTGTGAAAGAAGTCCTCAATGATTGTGTTTCTAATAATGGGAAAGTCAATCTGAGCAGGTAACTCAGTGGGGATGGGAGTCCCGGGTAAGGCAAAGTGCCATTTCGACTGCCTTAATTTTGAAATAGGTGTTAGAGAGATGGAGGAGCGTGAAGAAGAGGTATGTCTTGTATTTTGGCTGTCAGCACTCCGACAACGGATCGTGTCAATATCCTCCAGCATGGATCCTGAGAGCTCAGTGGTTTTAGGTAGTAATTTGTGCGGAATGTCCACACAGGCATCGTTTCCACCAGGTGTAACACTGCTCTGGTTGACCTCAAGATGGCCGAGACTTGCTCTTTGTGATGCAGGACTACTTTGATATGTAAAGATTTGGATTGAACCAAGTGTTGTGTCTGATCTTTGAAGGTCTTTTCTGAGAAACTCCGTAATCTTACTTTGCAAACTGTAGTAGATGTTACGAGCAACAGACCAGATCCTTTTCTCAGAAACCTGTCCAGTGGTGAGCAGGGAGGTTCCAGATACCATGTCAGATGATTGGGTGGTCTGGGTGAGCTCCTGCTGGTCTTTCACCATGGTTTGTATAATATCAGTAGATGTGGTGGATGTAGATACAGACTGAAGGTACTTATCTGTTGTACCTTCCTCCACAATGTTAAATGATCTAGAGAGGACTTCACTCACTCCTTTCTCAGCTTTGGTTTGGAACTCATGACTAGAACGTTTTTGGAGGCTCTTTGTTGTTGAATGACTGTGGGAAGATGCAATGCCTTTGGAGGCAGCCGTGCTGCAATCTAGACTTACTGGAGAGGTTCGCTCAGGAGAACTTTGGAGACGTTCAAACATGTCTTCACATGGTGTTGGGGACCTTGACAAGGAGATGTCCTTCAGCTGAGACAGAACACCACCTACCAACATGTTGACCTCAAGGGACATATCAGATATTTTCTTTCCTACTGTGGAGAAGCAAGGTGCATTTGATGTCTGATCCTCGCATGAGGTCAAGATTGTTGAAATGACCTCTTTGGTACTATTGGTCAGTAGAGCCTCGTCTGTTTCAGTCCAGAGAAGTTTTGAACTCTCGCTGACACCCCTGTGTAGAGCCACTTCAAGGTTCAAACTGCGCAAGTGAGGAACACTCTTACTAGCTTGCCTCAATTCCTGGCTTGCCAAACAAATATTCTCCTTAGTCCCAAGATGTCCAGAGTCCTCTGCGGGTATATGACTAGACTTTCTGCTCAGCATGTCTGACCTCCGCTGGTGAATGATGAAGTCCTTTAATGTCTTCTTAATATTGTTATATAAACTAGTGGTAGCAGACCAGATCCTGCTCTGTAGCTTTTGTGCATTTTCCTGGAGGTCAGGTTCTCTCTCCTCCACTTCTGCAGGTCGCGCCGAGCTCTGCAGGTCTTCCACAAATGTGTCAATGATGCCAAAGGCAGCAGAATCCGCACAAATATCCTTTGACCATGTGTACTGGTTTTGAATGGAACAAGACCTGGATGCTACAGAATAAGCAGGCTTTGCACTAGTTAAGCTACTGGTGGACTTTTTAACTAGGAACTCACTCACTGCTTGAGTGGCATTTCTCTTAAATTCCTCACTTGAGAGTTTTCTAATACAATCTAACAGACTGGTCAAAGAAGCTGTGGCCTTACTTCTGCTGTCCTCATTTTGACAGGGGAACTCACATACTATTGGTGATGAGGCCCTGGAATGGGAGATATCCCCAAGCTGAGCCAGAACACCCTCTACAAATTTTCTCTCTCAATAGAGAAGTCTGATCCTTTTTCTCCAACAGTGTACAGGGGGTCCTCCTTTGACATCTCAGTGTTGTACAAGACCAGAAGCTCTGAGATGACTTCTTTGGTGCAAGTTGTCAGAAGGAGCTTGTTTTCTTCTGACTCAGTTTGTGCCCAAAGAAGTTTTGAGCTCTCACTTAGGCCTCTTTGTAAAGTAACTTCACCAGTGGACTCTGGCAACTGAGGCTCACTCTTTCTGGGCCTATATTTCATGTCTAAGCAAGGAAGTGGAACTGTCTCCGTAAACTCAGCATTTGTGATGTTGTCATCAGATGTGACAATACTCTTTAAGGCACATCGCTGAAGCTTGCCGAAATAATCTTTCAAGTTGTTTTGGATGCTGTGGTAAATGTGAACAGCAGCAGACCAGGCACTCTTCTGTTGGGGACTCTCTTCAGATTCAGCCAAGGACTTCATATCTGACACGAAAGTCTTAACAACTACTGACGCTGCTGAGCCCACTGGGTGAATTGATTCTGTCTTTACAATGCCAGACAATGTTTGACCTGATACAGCACCTGTTAACTCAGACTGAATGACTGAACTAGGAAAGCTCAAACTACTGACTTTTTTGGCAAGAACTCCACTCACTGCTTGTATTGCTGATGTTTGAAACTCCCGGCTGGAGAGTTTTTGGATGCTCTTAGATGTGAGCGTGCAGGAGGAACCAGATTCACCAATATTGTAGCTGCTCTCGTATTTTCTTATCAGGGCATCAAGATCCTCAATGAAGCCAACATGCGATGCCAAAAACGTGATCTTGTCCTTCAGATCTTTCAGCAAATTCTGTTCGTTCTCGTCAACAAAAGCCGCCATTGTGTCAGAGATCGTGGTCATGACTTGCCCTGTTAGACTCTTGCTCTCTTGGTCAACTTTTTCAAGTTTAGCAGCCAGCTCTCTCACCATGCTCTCAGTCACCTTGGTCAGTGACTCTCCCCTTACCGGTGTCACTAGAGAGGTTTGACTTGCGGAGGCACTCTTAACGACCACTGATAAGGCCGACTTGACATCTTTAGCCAACTCTGCCATTACAGCAGGGGTTAGCATCATAGAGCCTGCACTTCCAGATGGAGAATTGGACATGCATGCAAGTTTGGAGAGAGATCCTTGCAGGCTGTCCTGCACACAGGTGACGAGGGTGTCCTCTGAGACACCTAAGAGGACTTGTAGCGTCTCAGAGTTGGTTGTTTTCTTCTGCACATCAGACAGAGAGGTTAGAGTCCTTGGAAAAAAAAACAGAAATCATCACAGTCAAACAAATAATATGTAAGGCTGTGATGCACATTCAGTGTGTCAAATACATCTGCACCATTGAAAACAATGAGGAAAACACTGCTGTTTCTCTGAGAAAAAACCTTAGTGTGATGTCAGCCTAACTGCTTAATTTCTAAAGCCCAATTAAATGTTTTTTTTGTATAGGTCATTTGAATTGAAACTGGCCTTTAGATATCTATCTATCCTGGCCATATCTATCCTCTACAAAAAAATCCAAATTGCTATAAACTTCAAATACTGTAACTTCTAATAACTTCAAGGACAATCATAAATACAAGGCAGTTTGAAGAAATGTTAAAGGGAAATTTCTAAATGTTTCAACTTCATATTCATCATCTCCAGCACCACCCCAACATCAGCATATGTGAAAAACGGGCATTTCTATGTTTTGTAGTAAAAAAGAAAGAGGAAGATAAGTGTTTTCTATGACATCATCAACCAATTAGTAGGCAATGCCTACTCATAATTGGTTAAAATCACACGATGCACACTGATGATGTCATTAGAATCTAGAGCTGAGCATTTAACCAACATTTTTGTTATTTTTCGGTTTTTAAACAACTAATTGAACAACGTCGGCTCAATTATTTGAATTCCATAAAGTTAATTTTTTTCTTCTTCTGTGAGCTCGATGCTCAGTTTCTGTAGAGATAAATCAAGCACGAACTAGGCAATGTAGTAGGGAGTTGTAGTTTCCAACAGGCCAATATTCTACACAGTTTAGCACAGAAAATATGGCAATTAATTCCCATAATCCATTGCACGCCCACTTACTTGTCCACTCTGTGTGGAGCAGATACGGAAACCTCATTGACTGAGAGATGAGAGAATGCATGAGAGAGATAAAAAGCAGTTGCGTTGCGAAGATTCTCTACCTGGAAATACATGATCTAAGTGATTGACAGTTGGTGTTCAGCGGTCATAAAAGTAGGTCTTATTTACTTAGAAGAACTACTAAAATAGTGATTTTGTCAGACAGGATAAGCAGCAGCGCTATAGAGATGAGTTGATGACTTGGAATGAAATAATAAAGTCATCAAATAAATATTTTATATGAGAAAGTAAATGATGGTTGATAAGTCATAAACAGTAATGGACAGTCACTACCATCATGGGACTTTTATTCATTATTTATTCATTGTTATTGCGTGTTGTTACAGCATTCAACACACATAATCCATAATGCATTCAATGTCTAAAAAAATATATTGAAATCCAAAACCGTGATTATTTTTTAAATATTTGAATCGAAACCAAACCAAACTCAAAAAACACTAATTTCTCAGCACAATTGGAAACAGTTACGTCCCTCTATATTTTATTTTACTACAAAGCATGGAAATGTGTAATTTTCACATATGGTGATGCTGGAGATGAATATGAAGTTGTTAAATTTCCCTTTAAGAACATACCTCATGGCCCCCTTGGGCAGGTAGCTTCCACTGCCCTTAGTCAGGTAAATCTCCTTGAACTTAAGTTGTGATTCCTGCTCTTCTTCCTCTTCCTGCTCCATACAGTTGGAGGAAGGGTAGGGAGTCGGGATGCGAAAGCTATTGTAAGACTTTCGACTGCCTGGCCTCTTAGGTACACCAGCCTCAGTAAATCTCACGCGGGACTTGGTGTTAGTCTTATCGTCTAACAGACTGGTGAGTGACGCTGTGAGAGATCTCTGTGACAATGGAGAGGAGGCAGCATCTTGGATGCCCAGTAGTTCGTAAAGACCTGGGATGATGATCTGCATCAGCTTGTCCGATAAAAACTGGACAATCCTCAGACACAAGCCGGCAAGCTGTTGTTTTGTCAGCTGTATTCCAGAAACAGAAGAAGTGTTTTAAAATGTTGCATAGTGCGTCTTTCAAAAGCTTATGAACAAGGTTAAACATTAGGAAGAGTTTTCATGGTAATCTAATTAAATTGTCAGTAACATGATCTTACCGGGTCAAACATGCCCTCACGAATCCCCCTCCATTGCCTGAAAACAATATTGTTATAAATGTTGTCATATCAGGATGCGTGGCAGAATTGTTTTTATTTAATTATTTGCCTGATCGTGAAGTTATACTTGCTTTGTGTCAGTTGTTTTGGCAAAATTGCAATGTGACAACTTTTCTAGCACTGAACATTTTTTTCCGATTAATCCGTTTCTAATTTGATCCTATTTCCTTGAAGGTGTGATAGTACCAAAGAAAACAGAACATACTTCTCAGTTAGGTTTTGAAGGAAGTCCATAAGTGTCAGATGTTCCACATTGTTGAGCTTCCCCTCTTCTGTGGTTTCCATCACTGAGGTTGCTCTGCTCCTGGTAGAATTGCTCTGCTCCTGGTAGAAATGTAATTATATTGCAAATAATCAAACTTAATATACAGCAAATATCATACTGAAATGATTATTAACTGTTAAAGAGTGGAGGAGCATTGGCAACGTTGGGCCAATTAAACAACTGAAACACAACAGAGATGGTTGTGGTACGTCAACATTGCCAATGATAGCATCACTATAACATTTTATTGGATTAATGTTGTAATATGAAATGACAAGGTCAACTTACCATCTCATTGACAGCTTCAGAGGTCAGGTGGTCATCCACCACACAGACAGGCAGGTCTAGAGACTGGGACAAGGCTCTATGGTCATAACCAGGAGAGAATGGAAACAACATCAGAGCAGTCCCAATGGCAGAATCTAACCACTCTCTTCATGTCAAAGACTCACGCACTCATTTGCTTTGTCAAACCTACTCCTTAGAATGACTTCGATATTAACACGGAATAAATTTGGTTATTAAGAGATCTCTCAATAATAATTCTCACAATAGCATATTGGTAGTAGTCAGTGACATTAAAGCTAAGCAGGGCTGGGTGTAGTTAAAACCCTGGATGGGGTTCGATCCTGGGCTGAGGTACTGCCCAGCCTATTGTTTTTTTCTGAAAGTGTATATAATGTTTAAAATCTGACATGGTTTCAAAGGTACAAATTCAACCTATTTTATACAAGGTTTGGCTATGCTGATTTTAGTTTACAATGATGACATCATCCTGTGGTTGAAATTTCACCCTCAAAACAACACTTAGGCCTATACCCCATTATAACCCCGTAGTGGTTAGAGCATTGGACTATTAACCGGAAGGTTGTGAGTTCAAACCCCCGAGCTGACAAAGTACAAATCTGTCGTTCTGCGCCTGAACAGGCAGTTAACCCACTGTTCCCAGGCCGTCATTGAAAATAAGAATGTGTTCTTAACTGACTTGCCTGGTTAAATAAAGGTAAAATAAAATAAAAAAATTATATCCACTATATCCCCCCCAACACACACACATTTTACATTTGACCAATATGTATGCAGCCCACCAGCCCTAAAGCATTATCCTTTTCGCTCATTTCATCTAAATAGAAGGGCAACATGACATTGACAAACTTTGACATATCTGCTTTCACCGGGATTTAAAAACCCAGGCTTTCCTAAAATATTTACCTCAGCCAGTCTAGAACCCAGGTGTGTCTGCAAAACACATGCACTCCTCCATAAGGTTCATGGCTTGCCTATTGTTTTATCCCAGTACAAGAGGGGCAACTGGATTCAGGATTAAACACAAGCAGTCTTTAAGGTCTATCTTATTACAGTTTAGGCCTACCTTATTATTTTCTACCATCTGGCAATATCGTTTTAAGGAATGAAATCTGTTTTGTTGCTTGTATTATTAGTAACTGTAGGAAAATACAGCTGTAGAGTACAAGAATCAGCTTCTTTCTGAAAGGAAGCCAAGCTCATAAGCAATTTAGAACCTACAGACAATTATGACAACATTGGAACGCATGAATGTGTCACAAACGCCTTGTGGTCACATGTTAATTTAGGGCGTGGCTCCGCATTCGTGACCGGGTGTTTTATTTCTATTTCCCGGTATCCGTTATTTGCGATTAATACTTTTCTCATGCCGAAACCGGATTAGATACATACCGGTAGTTAAATAGCTACTACAATTTCGAAACATGATTTTGTCATCAGTTTAGTACAATTTGTTTGATTTTGTGGACCCACGACTAGACTTTATCTATTGTAATGACCTGACTAGATCATAAAGGAACAATTGTCCAGACAGAGGCTTGAGTTTGCGAATTGACGGTTTATTAAACCAACTTTACACAGGCTACTGTTTGGGCCGTAGCACACGCCAAAAAGATAACAGATAACCCATAAGCCAATCGTGACCTTCTCTTGGGCAGCCCAGACGTAAGAGAGAGAGAATAAAGGCTGAACCTGGTCTTAACTTCCAATGCTCACCCCCTGCCCAACCCCCTCCACGCCACTCCGCCAACCACCAGGATGCCCGGCATCAGAACATTCCAGGCATTCCCGTGATTGGCAGATAGCAGGTTGACTGACATGTCGGACCCCGCGAACACCGGGTACTGGTCAGTACAACACAACCACATCCTAGCCTAAGACATAACACACAGCTGTCTGTGCGGGTCGCTACACAGCCCCCCACCACAAAGTCCCTCGTCCCCGAGGGAACAAACAAAGTCTCTGAAGCGACCCGGAGGTCTCCTTTGCCTGCGTGGCCGTGATGGTCGCAGAGTGCCCCCTGGGAACCAGGGGATGAAGGCAGGGATATGGGGGACAAGGAAGCGGGAACGGGTAATACAGTCCGTGGCTCTGGGGAACCACGCGGTGACACAGGGGGAAACAGGGGAGTGGGCTGTCTGGAGCCTTGTCTGCGGCACCTGAGGGTGGGTGCCTGGAGAATGTCATTGCCAGAGAGGGGAATTGTGGGGGTTCCTGGAGTTTGGGGAAAAGAGGCCCCTCTGTATGGGGCTAACCTGTCCCGGTGCAGTGCCACCTTTCTCCCCCTGGGAGGAAGCTGCACCCGGTACACAACCTCCCCTACCCTCTCCAGGACACTGCAGGGTCCCACCCAGTGACTGTCCAACTTGGGGCATCTGCCTTTTTTTCTTAGGGGGCTGTAGACCCAGACCAGCTCCCCAGCCACAAAGTGCCTTCCCCGGGTGTGCACGTCATAGTTCCTTTTCTGCCTCACACCTGCATTCACCAGCTGCTCTCTGGCGAAGGTGTGGGCTGTCTCCAGGCGGTCCTGGAGTCTCCGGGCATACTCCGGCCCCGGAGGAACATGAGGGCTATCCAGGGGCCGACCAAACGCCATCTCCGCAGGGGTGCGGATCTCTCTCCCCAGCATGAGGAGGGCAGGCGTGCAGGAGGTGGAGTCTTGGACAGCGGAGCGGCATGCCATGAGGACCATAGGCAGGTGCTTGTCCCAGTCACGCTGGTGTTTGGAAGAGACGATGGCCAGCTGCTGTCCAAGCGTTTTGTTGAAGCGCTCCACAAGGCCATCACTTTGAGGATGGAGAGGAGTAGTGCGGGTCTTGTGCATACCCAGCCTCTCACACATGGTGGCGAACACACGGGACTCAAAGTTTCTGCCTTGGTCGCTGTGGATGGACTCTGCAGCTCCAAACCTGCTGAACATCCCCGCTGTCAGGGCGTCGACGATGGTCTCTGCCTCCTGGTCAGGCAGAGCATAGGCCTCGGGCCATTTTGTGAAATAGTCCATGGCCGTGAGCACCCAGCGGTTTCCACTGTCTGTGGTGGGGAACGGCCCAACTACATCCACTCCCACCCTCTCCATGGGAGCCCCCACTGGGAACTGTTGGAGCTGAGCATGAGAGCGGCCTGGGGGCCCTTTCTCGCTGTGCAGTTGTCACAGCGGCGACAAAAGTCCTCCACATCCCTCTTGTGCTGCCCCCAGTAGAAGCCCTGACGGAGACGGCGCAGTGTTTTTGTGACCCCAAAGTGTCCAGTCCCCACCCCCATGAGTACTCTGGAGCACAGCCTCCCGCAATGCTTTTGGGACCACCACCTGCCACCTCTCCTCTCCCGTAGCTGACTCCTTCCATGCCCGCTGTAGCACGCCATCAGCCAGCCGCAGTCTCTCAAACTTCGACCACAACCCTTTGGTCGCGAGTGAGAGCGCTGTCACCTCTTCCCATGGTGGCCTCACCTGCGCCTCTACCCACTGTAGCACTGGCTGTAGGTCTGTGTCCCGTCCCTGCTGCTGCCGCCATTCAGCCACGTCGACAGTCTGCAGCTCGCAGCAGACAGGCCCGCTAGCCCGACACACTGTGGCACAGACACCCTCCTCTGCCCGCAGCTCTCTCTCCCGTCCCTCTCTCCGTTCACAGTGGCGGCAGCCGTCTGCAGTACAGGGCCGACGGGACATGGCGTCGGCGTTGGAGTGGCGTGCCCCTGCCCTGTGCACCACCGTGAAGTCATACGGCTGAAGCTCCTCCAACCAGCGTGCCACCTGCCCCTCTGGCTCTCTGAACGACATGAGCCACTGGAGAGCAGAGTGGTCAGTCCTTACAGTAAAGGGCAGACCACCCAGGTAGTACTTGAAGTGTTTGACGGAAGCCACAACAGCCAAGAGCTCCCGCCGGGTGACACAGTAGCGGCGCTCATGTTTGTCAAATGTTTTGCTGAAGTACGCCACCACTCTCTCCCCCTCTGGCCCCACCTGGGCCAGCACCCCACCCATGCCCACATTGCTCACGTCTGTGTCCAGGATAAAGGGCAAGGTGAGGTCAGGGGGCGAGCACGGGGCCTCGATCAGTGCACGTTTGAGGGTGTTGAACGCCTCCTCACACTCCACTGTCCAAGTGAAAGCCTTGTCCTTCGGCAGCAGGCGGTTCAGTGGAGCAGCAACGCTTGAGAAGCCCCGTACAAACCTCCTGTAGTACGAGGCCAGGCCCAGGAAGCTCTTCAGCTGACGCTGGTCGGTGGGGGTGGGCCAGTCTCTGACAGCCCCTACCTTGTCCTCCATGGTGCTGATCCCCTCCTTCCCCACTCGGTGGCCCAAGAAGGACACCTCTCTCCTCATGAAGTGGCACTTCTCGGGGTGGAGCTTCAGACCTGCGGCAGCCACCCTCTCCAGCACACGCCGTAGCGCTCCAGGGCTGACTGGAAGGAGCTGCCATGGGCCAGGATGTCATCGAGGTATACCAGACACTGCTGTCGGGGGATGCCATCCAGCACCCTGTCCATCAAACGCTCAAAAGTAGCTGGAGCGTTGCACAGGCCAAAGCACAGGACCTTGAACTGCCAGTGTCCTCTGTTAGTGGAGAACGCAGTTTTGGCTCTGGCCTCTGGGGAGAGGGGCACCTGCCAGTAGCCACTTCGGAGGTCTAGTGAGGAGAACCAGGAGGACCCCCTAACCAGGTCCAGCGACTCATCGATACGTGGTATGGGGTATGAATCCTTCCTGGTTACCTCATTCAGCCGCCTGTAGTCCGCACAGAACCTCAGCTTGCCCCCTTCTTCGGAACCATGACGACTGGCGCCGCCCAGGGGCTGTCTGAGGGCTCAATGAAGTCTGCCCGCTGCATCTCCAACACAGCCTTGTCTGCCGCCTCCTGGCGTGCCAGCGGGATACGGCGGGGACGCATCTTGATGGGTCGAGCATCACCTGTGTCGATCTCATGCTGCACCAGATGAGTCTGACCCACCTCTCCCTCACTCAACGCAAAACTGTCTCTGAATTCAAACAGCAACTGCCACAACCGTTCCTGCTGCTCGGGGTCAAGACCAACACAGTTCCTCCCCCATATCTCCCTCACTGCAGACAGTGTCCTCTCCTCTCCCATCTGGGGTAGCTGGGCTGGGGGTTGCGGCCCGGGCTCACAGAGGGCTGTGTCATGGAGGTAGCTGGGGGAATGTAACACACCGCCGTAGGTGACAGGGGGACTGGGGAAAAGTCACACACAGCTGTGGGGGAGGGGGCGCAGCCATGAGTCTCTGCTGCTTTAACTGTTGGAGTAAAGGGTTTGTTGGGTTGAGTGAATGTGACATTAGGGGGGCCATGGTGACTTCCGTCCCTCCCTGGAAGCTCAGTGTGCCCCTATTTAGGTCTAACTGGCAGCCTGTGCTCCTAAGAAAGTCCAACCCCAGGATACAAGGGTCCTGCACAGCCGCCACCCACACAGGATGACGCACAGTCCTGCCCCCTACTGTCAGAGTCATTATTCCCTTCCCTTTCTTGGGTGCCAGCTCACCTGTGACTGTGCGGAGCTGCACAGTTGTAGGCTCACACTGAGTCCAACCTGGCACAATATCTGGCCTCACCAGGGTTACTGTGGACCCAGTGTCCACCAGGGCGGAGCAGGGCACCCCCTCCACAGTGACAGGGACATGACAAAAGTCCCCAACACAGGTCCGGCCCACCACAACAACAGGCTCCATCCGCTTGCCCTCGTCTGCTTCTGGGGGAAGTGGAGCCTTGCTTCCCCGTCTGTGCAGGTGGGCTCCTCCTGAAGATGATGGTGGTTGGGATAGAAAGCCAGGGGTCCGCACTACCCGGTCTATGCGGACCCCGAGCCGTTTCTCTGAGCTCTGGGGGACATGGGGCAATCTCGGCGCAGATGGCCTGGCTGGCCACAACCCCAGCAGACCCTGGGACCAGGGCTTGTGTTTCGTGCCGCCTGTAGCGACACAGCCCGAATGAGTTTTGTCATTTCGGCCACCCAAGCAGGCTTTTCCGGCTCCGGGCTGCTCTGCCCCCAGCTCGCACAGAGGGTGTGTCTCCCTGCACCCCCACCAAAGCCCCAGCTGAAGCCCCAGCCCACACCAGCTCCCTCTCCAAAGCCATCTCCAAGGCTGTCTGCAATGACTCAGGATGAGCCAGCTGGGTCTGTATGCGCAGCTCCGTAGGAGAGAGCGCCCGTATGAACTGGTCCCGTGCTAGCTCGCTCTGCACGGAGGGGGCATGTGAGCATATGCCCGCCGAGAGAGGCTCTCAATGTCATTAGCTAGCACCCGTAGAGGCTCTCCAGGCTGCCTGCGTCTATTACTCAGTTCGGAGCGCAGTAGCCCGGGCTGTACACACTGTCCATAGCGCCTCCTCAGTGCTCCCACTAAAGCACCATAATCATGCCTGTCCTCGGGGCTAATCAATATCAAACAGGCCAGAGCTTCATCCGTGAGGCATAAAGCCAACTGCAGTGCCCTTTCTTCACTTCTGACACCAATGTAATGACCTGACTAGATCATAAAGGAACAATTGTCCAGACAGAGGCTTGAGTTTGCGAATTGACGGTTTATTAAACCAACTTTACACAGGCTACTGTTTGGGCCGTAGCACACGCCAAAAAGATAACAGATAACCCATAAGCCAATCGTGACCTTCTCTTGGGCAGCCCAGACGTAAGAGAGAGAGAATAAAGGCTGAACCTGGTCTTAACTTCCAATGCTCACCCCCTGCCCAACCCCCTCCACGCCACTCCGCCAACCACCAGGATGCCCGGCATCAGAACATTCCAGGCATTCCCGTGATTGGCAGATAGCAGGTTGACTGACATGTCGGACCCCGCGAACACCGGGTACTGGTCAGTACAACACAACCACATCCTAGCCTAAGACATAACACACAGCTGTCTGTGCGGGTCGCTACACTATGTTAGCTAGTTGCTAGCGACGCGAGTCAGCATAGGCTGCTACGTGATAAACAGTTCGCATTAGCGAATTAGCTACCTAGCTAGCCAGCCTAACAAGCTGTCACATCCAGTGGAAAACGATGCAACCCTGCTGCCAAATAAGGGCTAGCTCGATGACCCGTGGTAACAGTGAGGTCCCCATGAGTTTCAAGGCTTTAATAAGTGCTATCGTGCAGAAAAAGCGAATAAAATACTGGTTGATGAGCTAGCTAAATTAGCTAGCAAGACGGGTATGACCGTTAACAGCGTGCATTCACAAATGCATGTCGACACATTGAATATAAGTGAAGCAGGCATGCAGAACGAGATCGCCCCACCAAGCCAGATAGTAGAGGGGTACAACAACGCCGGGACACATAGGCATAGCTCATACAATTATATTTTGTTCCAGTCATTGACAATACATGTTGAAAAATAAACACCTGCGTCAAATATATGGCATCGCATGCTTGTGCAAAGATAGCTTGCAAGAATTTTTAAAATAATCCGGTGACCACTAGATGGCCTCGTATATCCACATTTAGATCAACTGTTCTTGATTTTTCATCAGTACTGTGAATGACAAGCCCACTGAATCTAGTTTAATAATCTTTATACTCAGCAGGTAGAGGCCTCGGTACTTCAAATCAGTGCTTAATTTGAGCCAGAACAGGATCCGGCACCTTTCCGATCTGGACTGCTTTGTTCCGGAACCTAATTTGGCCGAATCCGGTACCTCTCGTGCCATGAAAAATCATTTTCACTTTTTGCTATGTAACAATTATAATAAAAGCGATCAAAGTTCATTCGAGTTGCCTCTTCGTCAATTATCCTGCCCCCTCATCTCTCCAGAGTTGCACTTCATCATTTGTTTCCTTATAGAATCATAGCTGCATGAAGGGTTCTGGAGGAATCTTCTAAAGTTACGGAATTACTGCTGTCTGTTCAGAAATAAATTATATCATTCATAATAGCCTAATACGTCTTGAGAAGCCCTATAATTTAGCTACAGAGGATAAATAGCTTATTTTTTAAACAGTTGAGCTGCGGATTGTAGCCCAATAACAAAGAATAGCCTACAGTCGGGAACGTGAGGCAAATCTGTCAGTGAAAAAACAGCACTCAGACAAAACAGGCCTTTTGCAATATTTCAAATACAATCGAGGGAAAACACAGGTTGAAAAGCAATGACTCTTGCTGAAAAGATAAGACTATGCTGTAGACTACCAAAATATTTGATCAACTCCCAAACATTGTTTTACAAAACAGAGAGAGGGAGAGATAGGCTTTTGACACGAGTGCATCGACAATCTCCAGCCAGTGAGCTGCGCATCATTGGGTGAGTCAATGAAACTGGAAAGCATTTTTAGGACTAATTTCCTCCTCATGTTGTAGCCTACTATATGTTTCTCCACAAACCTAGGCCTATAGGCTATTGATGGATTCAATACAAGGTCGTTTTTATTGATCTCAGATACTAAGTTTGTCAGTGTCAAAGTAGTCTGCCATTTCGATCATTTGTGCGGATTAAAAAAAGATGATGCCAAAGTCTCCAGTCATGTAAAATTATGTAGAATTTCACGAAATGCGGTTTTAAAAAGGCCAACACTTTCCCGGACCCTAGGCTACTAAAACTGTTCCCCATGTGTGTGTAACAGGGTTGGTTATGTTTCCACTTACCTCTAAAGAAATGTGTATTTACTGCTAACACAGTTGTCTTCATGCTACAGATTTTGCCATCGACAGCCATCAATACCGTTAAGCCCTGCACAACTAACGTGCTGTTTCCCATTTATCAACAGGTATTTACACATGTTATATTTTGTATTGTATTTTTGAATTTTGTTCGCCCAGTATGAAAATGTGATGCAAGGGATTTTGCCATCGACAGCCATCAACACCGTTAAGCCCTGCACAACTAACGTGCTGTTTCCCATTTAACAACAGAAATAAATGCTCAACTGGGACCACTGGCCGAAGTGATTTATATTGAGAAAACACAACACATGGAGAGTACATATACATCTGTTACATGTGCACCTTCTATAAGTGGCTCTACCCAAATGTGATGATATGCGTTCAATGCTCTATTATAATAGGTGATCTTTTTTCTCATGAGTTCTGGTACCACAGAACCCCCCCCTCAAGCACCCACTCTTTGTTCTGGCACCTCCCAATTTACAAATTAAGCTCTGCTTCAAATTTTTATTTTACAAGGCAAGTCAGTTTAGAACAAATTCTTATTTTCAATAAAGGCCTAGGAACAGTGGGTTAACTGTGAGTTCAGGGATTTGAAATTGCAACCTTTCCGTTACTAGTGGTGTCGTGAAGCAGTGTGGCTTGGCTTGGCTGGGATGTGTTTCGGAGGACTCACGGCTCTTGGCTCTCGCCTCTCCCAAGTCCATTTGGGAGTTGTAGCAATGGGAAAAGACTGTAACTACCAATTGGATACCACTAAATTGAAAAAAAAAAAAAAAAAGTCACCTTGGGGGTTTGTGGTATATGGCCAATATACCTCCGCGCTGCGTTGTGCCTAAGAACAGCCCTTGGCCGTGGTATATTGGCCATATACCACACCTCCTTGGGCCTTATTTCTTAATTGTACACAATTGGACACTTTTACAATTATTGTATGGTCAACATTGACATCTGTCTGGGTGGAACACCCTCCATAATGGGTGTCTGTGTGGGACACCCTCCATTACGGCTCCATCAGTGTTGAGCCCTCTCACTCTGATTGTATGGGACACTCAATTACGGCTCCTTGTGTTTCCAATCTTCTTCCTCTGGCAGGATTACTTCCACGTGCAACTGTCAGACGACAAGCAGGTGAGGCACTTCCTGGAGCTGAGCTATGCTGGTGCCATCCTTCGGGACAGCTGGGTCCTGACAGACGTTGGCATCACCCCTAGCAGTGCCATCTGCTGACTGCTGAAGGTACCAGCCGAACACCTAGCTGTTTCTACCCGTGCTTGAAAATGCATATCAAAGTGAGCTGGCTATTGCTTGAAACAGCTTCATACTATCATTAACATAAAGTGTTTCAGATATAGTGTGGTGATATATAGTATGGCGATATATAGCATGGTGATATATAGTGTGGTGATATATATTATGGTTAAATAGTATGGTTATATAGTATGATTATATAGAGTGTGGTAATATATAGTATGGTTATATAGTATGATTATATAGTATGGTTATATAGTATGATTATATAGTATGGTTAAATAGTATAATTAGGTGATTTAGTTAATTCAAACAAGTGCCATTAATACAGGTAACGAGTGAAGGACAGAGGAGCATCTTACAGGTCTGTGAGAGCCAGAAATCTTGCTTGTTTGTAGGTGACCAAATACTTATTTTCCACCATAATTTGCAAATCAATTCATTAAAAATCCTACAATGTGATTTTTCTGGATTTTTTTTTCTCATTTTGTCTGACATAGTTGAAGTGTACCTATGATGAAAATTACAGGCCTCTCTCATCTTTTTAAGTGGGAGAACTTGCACAATTGGTGGCTGACTAAATACTTTTTTTGCCCCACTGTATAGTGTGGTGGTATATAGTATGGTGATATATAGTATGTTGAGGTCACCCTGCTTGAGACTTAAAGTAATGTTGCCCTTGCTCAACCAAGACCATGGTTATGGTGGAGTGATTGGTTAGTAAGAACACTGCTTTATACCGAGACCATGGTTATGGTAGAGTGATTGGTTAGTAAGGACACTGCTTTATACCGAGACCATAGTTATGGTAGAGTGATTGGTTAGTAAGGACACTGCTTCGTGAGTGTGAAGTGTTGTACAGAGGTCCCTGGGTACATGTCCAGAGCCAGACAGGGACAGAACTCACTCTGTTCCACAAAGTTCTGTGGAAGATTTGCTAACAGAGGAGAGTGGTTATGTATCTAAGTACAAATTTAACCATCAGAATAATGTTTATTTGTGTTCCTTACTCCTTACTTACACATCCCATCATTGACATAGTCAAAGCCAGACCTTCTGTCTGTCTCTCCTTCTTGCTGGTTGACTAGAGTGGAAATCTATAGTATTGTATGGTTGACCTGGGATAGAGCTGAAATGTGGCCCGATGTCGTGTTGCCTTTTGTACCAAACACCCTTACAGTCATAAACCTTTTCCCCATGTAATCGCCTCGACCTCAGTCTGGTGTTCGCTAACAGTATCTGAAGAGTCTGTATACCCAGTGGTGTATAGTACAGTAGAGCACAGCAGACTACAGTAGAGCACAGCAGAGTACAGTAGAGTACAGTAGAGCACAGCAGGCTGTATAGTAGGAGAAGAAGAGGCCCTTTGGGTTCATTGAAATACATATTCATAATATTTCTGTTAACAATTTAATCTGCACCCAGATTAGTCCTCAATTTAATTTTCACCCAGATTAGTGTTCAATTTAATCTGCACCCAGATTAGTGTTCAATGTGATAGAACAAAACTCAGTACAGCACATGAATTAGAACATGTTACAAATTTGAGCCACGAGATGGTGGTAGATTATAAGTTTAAATAGCATGGACCTTTGATTTGTCTCTGGATAGAAATTGCCCGTGGGCACAGATCTAGGATCAGTTTACTCTCACCAAATCCTAACCTTTAGCATTAGCAGTACAAACACAAACCAGACCTAAGATCAGTGCAAAGGAGCCACTTCATCTTACCCCTGTAATTATATGACTCCTAACTTATATATACTGTGTGTACCAAACATGAGAAACGCCTTCCTAATATTGAGTTGCATCCCGCCTTTTGCCATCTGAACAGCCTCAAGTCGTTGGGGCATGGACTCTACAAGGTGTTTGAAAGCGTTCCCCAGGGATGCTGGCCCATGTTGACTCCAATGCTTCCAACAGTTGTGCCAAGTTGGCTGGATGTTCTTTGGGTGGTGGACCATTCATGATACACACAGGAAACTGTTGAGTGTGAAAAAACCCAGCAGCATTGCAGTTCTTGACACAAACCGGTGCACCTGGCACCTACTACCCCGTTCAAAGGCACTTAAATATTTTGTCTTGCCCATTCACCCTCTGAATGGCACACATACATAATCTATGCCTCAATTGTCTCAAGGCTTAAAAATCCTTCTTTAACCTGTCCGCTCCCCTTCATCTACACTGAAGTGGATTTAACAAGTGACATCATGAAGGGATCATAGCTTTCACCTGGATTCACCTGGTCAGTCTTTGTCATGGAAAGAACAGGTGTTCATAATGTTTTGTTTACTCGGTATATAAACACAACGTAGGTATTTATGTAAAACAAGTGAATTTACTGTATATCCATGGTCTTATACTTCAGCGGGAGCCGGTGGTGCGTGTGTTCAGTGCCGTGATGGGGGAGACCCTCTCAGTCTTGGGCACTGTGTTTCTCCTGAGTACGTCTGTGGCCAGGCTCATGACCCTGGTGTCCCAGCAGTGTGGGCTTCCCGTCAGCTCCTTCAGACTGAGCTCTCCCACCGGCCTGCAACTCTACGACTGCAACCGGCTGCACGACTACGCCATTAACCTGGGTATGGCCTTCCTTGTGCAATAGATCAATGGTCCTCTGGCTCAACACCTTATGGATGTAACACAGAGACAAATGGACTGTATGGAACACATTCTTGGTTCATGGCAACCAGGAGGACAACCTGCATGTGTCTCTGTCTCCCAGGGGCTACTCTACGGTTGGACACCTGGGATGGGTGGGCGGAGTTCCTCAGAGGCTGCTTCCTGGGACACAGACTGACCGTCCAACGACACCTGTCTAGGGAGAGACCTGTGATGAGGTCAGAATACACATCTACACACTGAACTGTATGATAGACTTACTATCAACAGTGATGGTACTGAACCTTTATATAGCTTACAATGATGGTACTGACCCTGTATATAGCTTACAATAATGGTACTGACCCTGTATATAGCTTACAATGATGGTACTGACCCTGTATATAGCTTACAATGATAGTACTGACCCTGTATATAGCTTACAATGATAGTACTGACCCTGTATATAGCTTACAATGATAATACTGACCCTGTATATAGCTTACAATAATGGTACTGAGCCTTTATATAGCTTACAAAATAGTACTGACCCTGTATATAGCTTACAAAAATCGCTGTACTGACCCTGTATATAGCTTACAATGATAGTACTGACCCTGAATATAGCTCTTCAAGGAATATATTAGGATAAGTAATCCTTCTCACCCCCCCTTTGATTTAGATCCTTCATAAGTGGCTTTTTCTCTTACCCTGATATTTAATACTGCATTGTCTGGAAAGAGCTTGTAATGTAAATGTTTAAGCATTTTACTGATATTTAATACTGCATTGAGGGGAAAGAGCTACTGTTTTATAACCCACTGTATCTTGTGAACTTGACTGTAAAAAAAACTTGAAACGTGTTATAAATACATTGATTCTGTATTATTCCAGGTTCCAGCTCCGGGTGGCACTCTACATCGCTGCTTCTCTGGGCCACCTGGACCTGGCCGGCTGGCTGCTGGAGAGGGGGTGCGTGTCATTGAGCCGGTGGGGGTTCACCCTTACCGTGAGTGGTGCCACCAGACGGCCCACCCCGACGTCGCCAAGTGTCCCGCTGTCGCCTCCATCGAGCGCTGCCAGCTCACCATCCTCAAACTCTTTATCGCCAGCAGCGTTCTGACCCTTGCCTGTCGGGATCCCCAGGGTCGTGACCCCTGAGGATCACCCTCCAGTATGGCCACAGGGAGTGTGTGCGTCACCTGGCCACCAAGCTGTGCTCTGTGGTGGTCCTCCCAGGTATGGCCCTGCCCATGCGGACATACCTCCAGATAAAGGGCTGGGTGAGGCTGGGGCAGAGGAGGGCAGCATCCAGGCACTGCATGGGCCTCAACAGGGCTCCGTTCAGGACCAGGGTGGGCGACACGGTCCTGGTGGACGGCTTCACCCTCCCCAAGATGTCCTCCAAGCCCAGGAGGAGTGAGGCCAAGGCGGGTATCAGGGTGATGTCCACAGCCTCTCGACGTTTGATCCCCATCAACTGCCCATCTCATGTATCCTGCCCGCTCCGCGCCCTGGCATCCCAGGATAAACCTCTTCAACTACCGAAGCTCCACCCTGTGGCCACGAGGGATGAAAGAGAGAAGAAGAGGGGATGTGGAGGGAAGTGGGGATGCAACCAATGGAGGAGCAGATGCTCCCGCCCATTTCCAGAGTAGGGATCAAAGAACAGCAACCAATTGAGGAGCAGAGAAAACGCATATACCCTTGGCCATTTCCACTTTGTCACATTATTTTATTTTTTTTACAGTGAACAAGATGAGACTTTGAACAGATGATGCCTGAAACAATGCGGACGACTTAGAATTTCGTTCCTTTGGATGATGCTTATAGATATAGTCAGTACTGTGTTTGATTTGTGTGCAGAAAGTTTACAACGGCAGGCAGTGGATTCTCAGTCATTCCTATTCTCAAGTAACAAAAAACGTATCATGTTTCACTGGCTATTTGTAGTAGCCAAATGTGAATGGAATTATTATTATTCTAGAATCATTCAGTTGACTGAATGTGACTATGTGGTTGTGCTGTATGTGATTGTACTGAATGTGACTATGTGGTTGTGCTGTATGTGATTGTACTGAATGTTGTTGTACTGTACGTGATTGTAAGTGTTTGACATGGGTCTAATTGAGGCTCCAACCCCCCCCCCCCCCAACTTAACACCAGTTTTTATCCATAGAAATCCTCACTTGCTGATGAAGACCTGTAGTGGTTGAAATCAATGTCAAATACAGTATGAACACTGCTGCCTTAAAACTCTTTTATTAAGATGTGGATCATTATTGCTCATTTAAATGAGTCTGTGCAGTGTCAAAATAATACATACTGTATTTCACAGAGTATTTGACAAACTCTTTATTTACGTTACAAAACTGACAACTACTGTGACGATGTGTTGGCACAGCATGTGTCATCATTCCCCTGCAGTGTGTGGATTTACACAGCAACATAGCAGACAGCTTAAATAGTTTATTTTTATTTAACCTTTATTTCACTAGACAAGTCAGTTAAGAACAAATTCTTATTTCCAATGATGGCCAAACCCAGACGATGCTGGGCCAATTATGCAGCATCCTATGGGACTCCCAATCACTTGGGAGTGGGAAGGATACCAAATCCAATATCACACACTTCTTCCTTAGTATTCTGAGTACTGTCAGATAGCTGTGAGAGCTATGAGTGGATCGTGGACCCATGCATAAATGATAACTTTGCCGTCACTCAGTGGGGCGAGTAGAACGTCCGGGTTAGTGTATGTGCATTATCTTGTCAGTTGATTGTCTTTGTCTCAAAGCCTTTCCATTTTTGGGGTATTGAAGAAGCTTCTGATCTCAACCTTCTTGACAGGTACGAAACACTTGGTTAGTGTATGTGTCTTATCCAATGGGTTGTCAGGTGAATGTTGAAGATGTCATTGAGTTGCTCACTGGACAAGACAATAATTCACTGAAAATTAAATCTGTATTTATTTTCACTTTTGTTGATATTTGATTGCACAGTCTTTTGAAAATAAAAATCATTTTTTGTTAAGTGATGTTGTAATGTTTTATGACACTTGCAAGCATTAATCTTTCAGCCGAACAAATGCATAATTTTACAAACTGCTTAAATAATTTCACAGGTTGTGGTAAGTCTGCACACAGTCCCCAAGTAATCATATTTTATTTTATTTGTCACATGCGCCGAATACAACAGGTACAATCTTACTCTGAAATGCTTACTTACAAGCCCTTAACCTCTTAAATGTAAACTCCCCATATTTGGGGACCCTATTAGATATTTTTTAAATTCAATTTAGTATGGTATGAGAACGGTATTCCCTTTCTGCAAAAGCAGGGTGTCTCTGGAAAGCTGAGTATCTTGGCTATTGATCTGTGCCTTAATACTATATATAGGCATACAAATGTATAAGGGCTGGCTGAGCAAATTACCTAATTTCAAGGTGGCTGCTACCTACATTACTGTTAGCATTGTGAAGCATAAACTAAATAAACACAGAATACGTTGATTTGCACCGAAAGCTGGGACTCCACAGATCATGAGGATGTCTTATTTGTCTGCCTGTGACCTACCGTTATTGATCACAAGCCCCGAGATTCAAAATGTTTATTTTACCCAACGTTTTCACCAAACATCTTACAAGGTAAGCTTCGTTTTGGTCTGTGTTCGAGCTGTAGCTACAGTGCCTTGCGAAAGTATTCGGCCCCCTTGAACGTTGCGACCTTTTGCCACATTTCAGGCTTCAAACATAAACATATAAAACTGTATTTTTTTGTGAAGAATCAACAACAAGTGGGACACAATCATGAAGTGGAACGACATTTATTGGATATTTCAAACTTTTTTAACAAATCAAAAACTGAAAAATTTGGCGTGCAAAATTATTCAGCCCCTTTACTTTCAGTAGAGCAAACTCTCTCCAGAAGTTCAGTGAGGATCTCTGAATGATCCAATGTTGACCTAAATGACTAATGATTATAAATACAATCCACCTGTGTGTAATCAAGTCTCCGTATAAATGCACCTGCACTGTGATAGTCTCAGAGGTCCGTTAAAAGCGCAGAGAGCATCATGAAGAACAAGGAACACACCAGGCAGGTCCGAGATACTGTTGTGGAGAAGTTTAAAGCCGGATTTGGATACAAAAAGATTTCCCAAACTTTAAACATCCCAATGAGCACTGTGCAAGCGATAATATTGAAATGGAAGGAGTATCAGACCACTGCAAATCTACCAAGACCTGGCCGTCCCTCTAAACTTTCAGCTCATACAAGGAGAAGACTGATCAGAGATGCAGCCAAGAGGCCCATGATCACTCTGGATGAACTGCAGAGATCTACAGCTGAGGTGGGAGACTCTGTCCATAGGACAACAATCAGTCGTATATTGCACAAATCTGGCCTTTATGGAAGAGTGGCAAGAAGAAAGCCATTTCTTAAAGATATCCATAAAAAGTGTCGTTTAAAGTTTGCCACAAGCCACCTGGGAGACACACCAAACATGTAGAAGAAGGTGCTCTGGTCAGATGAAACCAAAATTGAACTTTTTTGGCAACAATGCAAAACGTTATGTTTGGCGTAAAAGCAACAGTTCATCACCCTGACCACACCATCCCCACTGTCAAACATGGTGGTGGCAGCATCATGGTTTGGGCCTGCTTTTCTTCAACAGGGACAGGGAAGATGGTTAAAATTGATGGGAAGATGGATGGAGCCAAATACAGGACCATTCTGGAAGAAAACCTGATGGAGTCTGCAAAAGACCTGAGACTGGGACAGAGATTTGTCTTCCAACAAGACAATGATCCAAAACATAAAGCAAAATCTACAATGGAATGGTTCAAAAATGAACATATCCAGGTGTTAGAATGGCCAAGTCAAAGTCCAGACCTGAATCCAATCGAGAATCTGTGGAAAGAACTGAAAACTGCTGTTCACAAATGCTCTCCATCCAACCTCACTGAGCTCGAGCTGTTTTGCAAGGAGGAATGGGAAAAATTTTCAGTCTCTCGATGTGCAAAACTGATAGAGACATACCCCAAGCGACTTACAGCTGTAATCGCAGCAAAAGGTGGCGCTACAAAGTATTAACTTAAGGGGGCTGAATAATTTTGCACGGCCAATTTTTCAGTTTTTGATTTGTTAAAAAAGTTTGAAATATCCAATAAATGTCGTTCCACTTCATGATTGTGTCCCACTTGTTGTTGATTCTTCACAAAAAAAATACAGTTTTATATCTTTATGTTTGAAGCCTGAAAGGTGGCAAAAGGTCGCAAAGTTCAAGGGGGCCGAATACTTTCGCAAGGCACTGTACATGGGGTGGTATCAAATGAATCCTTAGGTTGGTAGGAACAAATCTAGTCAATTGCCAATGTTATCTGATGTATGACTTAATGTCAACATTGAATGTCCACGGAGTGACAATATCTTTGTGCATCAAAAATATGTTGCCTGCTTAGGCATCCATTACACAGGAGATTGGCTACTATGGCACCTTGACAGTCTTGTAGCCAATGAGATAAGCATTCCAGGGATATGCGGTTGACCTGGGTGGGACAAAGCAAGGACTTTAATCTTTTATGCGTAATGCATACTATTGCTACCTGGCTCAGAGATGAAACGCACCGAACACGCTGCATTACATTGTAAACAGATTTCATCGCTTTAATATCATCGCTTAAGCATAAAAGATGGCTTCTCAAATGGGGGATAAACAAGATAAAAATGAAGAATATTGAATAGGAAGCTAAAAAGAAAGCAACTATGAATAAGTATACCAACATAAAATATGTTTGAATAAAATACTGGAGCAGGACTCGGGTTCAGGAGAGTAGGACTTGGGTTCAGGAGAGTAGGACTTGGGTTCAGGAGAGCAGGACTCGGGTTCAGGAGAGCAGGACTCGGGTTCAGGAGAGTAGGACTCGGGTTCAGGAGAGTAGGACTTGGGTTCAGGAGAGTAGGACTTGGGTTCAGGAGAGTAGGACTCGGGTTCAGGAGAGCAGGACTCGGGTTCAGGAGAGCAGGACTCGGGTTCAGGAGAGCAGGACTCGGGTTCAGGAGAGTAGGACTCGGGTTCAGGAGAGTAGGACTCGGGTTCAGGAGAGTAGGACTCGGGTTCAGGAGAGCAGGACTCGGGTTCAGGAGAGCAGGACTCGGGTTCAGGAGAGTAGGACTCGGGTTCAGGAGAGTAGGACTCGGGTTCAGGAGAGCAGGACTCGGGTTCAGGAGAGTAGGACTCGGGTTCAGGAGAGCAGGACTCGGGTTATATTAGTTCACTGTTTGCTGCTCTATTTTTCATCCTTGTAACTCAACTCTCATGGCCATTGTTTATTTTTTGAAGTGTTTTTGTTTTTACATTGTGTGTGTGCTTCACACCTTCTATGTGAGTCACTGTACAGATAAAGTTCAGGCTTGGTGTTTTTACTTTACAGTAATGTTGTTTTTGTAAACAGTTCATTTGTATGTGGGACCAATACATTGGATATGCCTAGGATAAACATTCAGGCACTTTGGAGAGATTGAAAAAAAAAACACTTGGATATGTTCTCCTTGTTCTTCCAAACATAACAATGGTCATTATGGCCAAACATTTCTAATTTTGTTTCATCAGACCAGAGGACATTTCTCCAAAAAGTATGATCTTTGTCCCTATGTGCAGTTGCAAACCGTAGTCTGGCTTTTATATGGCGGTTTTGGAGCTGGGGCGTCTTCCTTGCTGAGTGGCATTTCAGGTTATGTCGTTATAGGACTCGTTTTACTGTGGATATAGATACTTTTGTACCTATTTCCTCCAGCATCTTCACAAGGTCCTTTGTTGTTGTTCTGGGACTGATTAGCACTTTTCGCACCAAAGTGCGTTCATCTCTAGGAGACAGAACGCGTCTCCTTCCTGAGCGGTGTCACGGCTGTGTGATCCCATGGCGTTTATACTTGCATACTATTGTTTGTACAGATGAATGTGGTACCTTCTAGCGTATGGAAATCACTCCCAAGGATGAACCAGACTTGTGGAGGTCTACAATTTACAGGAGGTCTACAAATCATACATCCACAGGTACACATCCAATTGACTCAAATGATGTCAATTAGCCTATCAGAAGCTTCTAAAGCCATGACATCATTTTCTGGAATTTTCCAAGCTGTTTAAAGGCACAGTCAACTTAGTGTATGTAAACTTCTGACCCACTGGAATTGGGATACAGTGAATTAAGGGAAATAAGGGAAATAGTCTGTCTGCAAACAATTGTTGGAAGAATTACTTATGTCATGCACGAAGTAGATGTCCTAACCGAGTTGCGAAAACTATATTTTGTTAACAAGAAATTTGTGGTGTGGTTGAAACATGAGTTTTTACGACCAACCTAAGTGTATGTAAACTTCCGACTTCAACTGTATCTTTCTGCGCATATAAAGTGAGGTACAATCTACCATTTGGTACAATGTGCAATGGTGGGTGAGTGACTTGGCATTTGTAATAAAGCGCAAGGTTGCATGCATATACAATAATCAATTACAGAGAGAAACGTGGCATGAACAAGCTTCTTTCGAGCCATAAGTGGGATGCAAGCCTTATTATGACAATAAAACCCAATTTCAATGGAAGTTTTTTCACAAGATTATCCACATGAACTTTAAAGGACAACTTGTCATCCAAATAAATACCTATGTTGGTATTTGTAGGATGACACTTTTTCAATGGATAAGCCACCAGATGTGACAATGCTAACATTCTCTGGCAGAGTTCTAGCTCTGGTAAAGGTCATGAATGTAGTTTTTTGTACATTCAAGACCTGTTTGAGACCATAAAGAGAGGCCTGCAGTGACTGAAAAGCAGTCTGGTGCTCTTCAACAGCCTGAACCAGAGAAGGTTCAGAGAAGGCTTGGGGGTAGAAGCTGTTAAGGATCATTTTGGACTTGGCGCTCCGGTACCGCTTGCCGTGCAGTAGTGTAACCGATGTGAAATGGCTAGCTAGTTAGCGGGGTTCGCGCTAATAGCGTTTCAATCGGTGACGTCACTCGCTCTGAGACCTTGAAGTAGTTGTTCCCCTTGCCCTGCAAGGGCCGCGGCTTTTGTGGAGCGATGGGTAACGATGGTTCGAGGGTGGCTGTTGTTGATGT